>NW_016807364.1:393379-411218 GCF_001698545.2 Rhinopithecus bieti
TTGTGTTCTCCATTTGCTTGGTAGATCTTCCTCCATCCCTTTATTTTGAGCCTATGTATGTCTCTGCATGTGAGATGGGTCTCCTGAATACAGCAGACTGATGGGTCTTGACTCTTTATCCAGTTTGCCAGTCTGTGTCTTTTAATTGGAGCATTTAGTCCATTTACATTTAAGGTTAATATTGTTATGTGTGAACTTGATCCTGCCATTATGATATTAACTGGTTATTTTGCTCATTAGTTGATGCAGTTTCTTCCTAGCCTCGATGGTCTTTACATTTTGGCATGTTTTTGCAATGGCTGGTACCGGTTGTTCCTTTCCATGTTTAGGGCTTCAGAAGGAACAATTTGTCTGACTTCCTTGACTCTTGCCTTATTTTTTATCTTTATGAATCCTTTCAAGGGAATCAAATTTTCCCTTTCTAATAAAATATAATTATGATAAGTAATCTCAAGTTAACAGTAATGAGAAAAATAAATAATGTAGTTTAAAACTTTTAGCATATGTACACATGCAATAAAAAACACGAGAGACATGTCTCTGCCTTTCAATTTATTTATCTATAAAATGGAAAGAACTTTCCTGATTGCACTTGCATGAACTAACATATTACTGTGAAAAACTTTTGAAACTGTCAACACTATTTGTATTAGTTATCTATTGCTGTGTAACAAAATTACCATATATGTGGTGACTTAAAACTAGACAATTGTTTATTATTTTCTGCAGTTTTTGTGGGTCAAGAATTCGGACAGGCCCAGCAGGGATGTCTTGTCTCTGCTTCTCAGTGTGGATGGTTTTGGCTGGAAAACTCAAAGCTTCAGAACGGAAGTGTGTGAAGGCTCTTCACTCACATGTCTGGCAGTTGATGCTGACTGTTGACTGAAGGTCTAACTGGGACTGTGGGTCAGAACACCCACATGTGGCTTCTCCATGTGGCCTGGGCTTCCCTAAAACTTGGTATCTGGGTTCCAAAGGCAAGTGTCCTGAAAGAGAGAGCCAAGTGGAAGCTATATCCTTTTAATGATCTAGTCTGAGAGGTCACATAGCATTGCTTCCACCATATTCCATTGGTTAGGGTAGTCCCACCAAGATTTGAGGAGAGGGGACATAGACTCCCATCTCTTGGTGAAGAAGTGTCAGGCATCTTGCAAAAAGAGCGCATGGGATAGAAGAACCTTATAGATACGGCGATTTCTGGAAAATACAATCTGGTACACTATTCAGTGGAGAAAGGGTTATTGTTAGTGGTAATACTGATGCTAGGAAGGATTTTTAGACATGATTATTAACACTTCTCTTTTGTCAGATCTTGGATTATCCCTATGTGCAAAACAGTGAAATAGGTAAGGCTTGTTTTCAAAGATGTGCCCCTGCCCCTAGACTTCTACTTCACTCTTATATTTATTCTTCCTCTCTCCCAGGGGTTCATCTTTCCATAACACTTCCCAGATGCCCAAGTTCCAGATATTCTATTTTCTACCTCCCATGCAAACTCAACTTTTGCTGTCCCCATCCACCAAGGCCTCAAGAGATCTCACTTGCTAAAGTAAAAATGGTTTATGAGCCATCTCAGAGACAGAACCAATTTCTACAGTATCAGGGCTTTGTGAAAGCAATGTCATATGCCAACACATATCTTGGGGGACTAGTAAAGCCAGTAACATTCTTGATGGTTTGCACTGTAAAGGAATTTGCTCCTTGCTTCAGAAGAGCCAAAGCATGTCCTTGATAGACACCAGAATGTTCCCTCTTGTTATCTGTGGAATTATGGGTGACTTTTACTTTATCCATTTGTATTTTCAATCTTTTATAAGTTTTCCACAAAGAATGTGTATTGATTTTGTCATTTGGAAACAAAGCTATTTTTTAACAGCTTTATTGAGATATAATTCACAGACCATACAATTCGCACACTTAAAGTGTACAATTCAATGGCTTTTAGTGTATTTACAGAGGCGTGCATCCATCACCACAGTCAACTTTAGAAACATTTTTATTACCTCCCAAAGAAACCTCACACCCCTTAGCTGTCCCCCTCAACTCCTCATCCCCCATTTTTTGTCTCTATGAATTTGCCTATTCTGCACCTTTCATGTAAATGAAATCATATAATATGTGGTCTTTTGTGACTGGTTTCTTTCATGTAGCATAAGGCTTTTTCAAGGTTTATATGGATTATAGAATGTATCAGTATTTCTTTTCCTTTTGTTGCTGAATAGCATCTCATCATATGGATATATCACATTTCATTTATCCATTCACCAGTTGAGAGATGTGCCAAATCTTTACCCCTGGAAGTGAGTCATAAGAACCAGAATTTCTCTTCCCCAAAGTGAGTCATAGAACCTAGAACTCCTCTCCCCAAAGCAAGCCATAAAACCTAGGAAGATCACTCTCGCTCTTCCCTTCTGCCTTGAACACTCTCATTCCAGAGGGATCTTGCCCAATCCTCAAGGAAGGAATGCTACACAGAGAGGCCAAGAAGAATTTGAACAGGCAGGTCTTGCTGGGTTCCTCCTCTCCATCTATTACTATTAGATCATACCTTTTAATCCAATCACATTTCTGCATGGCTGTCCATTCTTCATTAAACCTAAGCATAAAAATAAGCAATTTCCCTGGTTTTTGGATCTTTATTTCTGAAGGCTCCTATATCACATAAAACTTTGATTAAACAAAGTATTATGCTTTGTCTTGTTAACTCATCTTTTGCTATAAGAATGTTGGTTGTGATTCTTATGATGGATGAGGAAAGGTACCACACCTTCCCACCCCTACAGGGACATCTGAGTTGTTTCTATTTTTTGCGTATTATACATACTACTGCTGCTGTGGACATTCATTTATAATTATGTGAGTGGACACACATTTTCATTTCTCTTATATATACATATGTGAGTGGAATTGTTAGGTGATGTGGTAGCTCTGTTTAACCATCTGAGGAACTATGAGGCTGTTCTTCAAAGTTGGTGTACCATTTTACATTCCTACCAGCAGTGTCTGAGTGTTCTAATTTCTCTACATCCTCCCCAACACTAATCATTATCTGTCTTTGAGTCTAGCCATCCTACTGGGGTGTATTGCATTGTGGTTTTGATTCATATTTCTCTAATGGCTAGTGATGTTGAGCATCTTTTCATGGGCTTATTTGGCCATTTGTATATCTTCTTAGAAGAAATGTCGATTCAAATTCATTGCCAATCTTTCAGTTGGATTGTCTTTTTATTACAGTAAGTCCCGTCTTATCCACAGGGGATATGTTGGAACATATAGACCCCCAGTGGATGCCTGAAACTGAAAAGAGTACCAAACCCTATATACACTATGCTTTTTCCTATGCATACATACCTGTGTTAAAGTTTAATTTATAAATTAGGCACAGTAAGAGATTCACAATAACTAATAATAAATGGAACAATTATAAAAATATGCCAGCATCACTACAATTGCACTTTGGAGCCACTATTTAGTAAAACAAAGGTTACTTGAACACAAGCACTGAAATATTTTGACAGTTGATCTGATAATTAGGAAGGTTCCTAAGTGACTAATGGGTGGGTAGAGGACACAGCATGGATATGCTGGACAAAGGGATGCTTCACTTATCTGGTGAGGTGAAGCGGGGTGGCATGAGATTTCATCACACTGCTCAGAATGGCCTGCAATTTAAAACTTATTAATTGCCTATTTCTGGAATTTTCTATTTAATATTTTCAGCCCATGGTTGACTGTGGGTAACTAAAACTGCAGAAAGCAAAACCATGGACAAGGAGGAACTACTGTATAGAATTGTAATTGATCTTTATATATTCTAGATACAAATCCCTTACCAGATGTGGGATTTAGGAAATTTTCTGTAGGTTGTCTTTTTGCTTTTTTGATGGTATCTTTTGGAGCATAAAAGTTGTAATTCTGATGAAGTCCAGTTCATCTGTTTTTTCTTGTCCTTGTGCTTTAATGTCATATATATGTAAAAACTCATTGCTTAATCCAAGGTCACAAAGATTTAACCTTATATTTCTTCTCAGATTTTTATACTTTCAGCTCTTACATTTACGTTTTTGATCAATTTTGAGTTAATTTTTGTATATGCTGTGAGGTAGGGGTTCAGCTTCATTCTTTTGCATGTGAATATCAAGTTTTCCAACATTATTTGTTGAAAAGACTATTTTTTCCCCGTGGAATTGTTTTGATACCTTTGTCAAGAAAATCAATTGACTAGAAATTCAGGGGATTATTTCTGGTCTCTCAGTTTTTGTTTTTAACTGATCTATATATCTATCCTTGGAGAATAACTCACTGTCTTGATTATTGTAGCTTTGTGTAGTGAGTTTTGAAGTTGGGATATGTGATACTCCAAGTTTTTCTTTATTTTCAAGGCTGTTTTGACAGAAGACATACAAATAGCCAACAGACATATGAAAAAATGCTCAACATCACTAATCATCAGAGAAATGCAGATCAAAACCACAATGGATATCACCTCACCGCAGTTGGAATGGTTGTTATCAAAAAAGACAAAAAATAATAATGAGCTACTGTAGAGAAAATGGAATTGCTAGACACCGTTAGTGGGAATGTATTATGGAAAGTCATTATGGAAAAATAGTACGGAAGTTACTCAAAATATTAAAAATAGAACTACTATATGATCTAGCAATCCCATTACTGGGTATATATCCAAAGGAAAGGAAGTCAGTATATCAAAGAGATAGCACTCCAATATTTCTACAGCACTATTCACAATATCTAAGATATGAAATAACCTAAGTGTCCATCTACAGATGAATGGATAAAGGAAATTTTATGCACACACACACACTCTGAAATACTATTCAGCCATAAAACAGAATGAAATACTGTCATTGGCTAGGTGCAGTGGCTCGTACCTACAATCCCAGCACTTTGGGAGGCTGAGGCAGGAGGATCACTTAAGCCTGGGAGCTGGAGAACAGGCTGGGCAACATAGTGAAACCTCGTCTCTACTAAAATTAAAAATTAAAAAAAAATTAGCCAAGTGTTGTGGCATGTACCTGTAGTCTCCAGCTACTTGGAAAGCTGAGGTAGGAGGATCGCTTGAGCCCAGGAGTTTCAGGCTGCAGTGAGCCATGATTGCACCACTGCATTCCAGCCTGGGCAACAGAGTGAGACGCTGTCTCAAAATATAAAAATAAAAGGAAGAAGGGAGGGAGGGAGGATCGGAGGGAAGGAGGGAGGGAGGAAAAGAAAGACATTCTGTCATTTGCAGCAACATGAGTGAACCTGGAAGACATTAGGTTAAGTGAAATAAGCCTGGCACAGAAGGATAAAGATAAACACATGCTCATTCTTATGTGGAATCTAAAAACATTGGTCTCATAGAAATAGAGAGTAAAACAGCGGTTACCAGAGAGTGAGGAAGGGGAGAAGAGGGATGGGCAGATGTTAGCTAACATCTAGCCAGTTACAGTTAGACAGAAAGAATTAAGTTCTGGTGTTCTGTTACACAGTAGAGTGATTGTAGCTAATAACAATATATTGTATATTTCAAGATAGCTAGAAGAGAGGGCTTTGAGTGCTATCACCACAAAGAAATAATAAATGTTTAAAATGATGGATGTATGCTAATTATCCTGATTTTATCATTATGCAATGTCCACATGCATTGAAACATCACATTGTACTCCATTAATATGCACAATTTTATGCCAATTATAAATTTTAAAAGATAAAATAGAGATTGTTTTGTCTATTCTGTGTCCCTTACATTTTTTATGAATTTCAGGATCAGCTTATCAATTTCTACAAAGATGTCAGCAGGGATTTTGAAAAGGATGATGTTGAATCTGCAGATCAATTTGGGGAATATTGCCTTTCGATAGTAGCACATCTAATCCATGAACATGTGATGCTTTCTGTTTATTTAGGTCTTCCTTAATTCCTTTCAGCATTATTTTGTAGTTTTCAGAGTATGAGTTTTGTGCTTCTTTTATTAAATTTACTGCTGTTTTATTCTTTTTTTTTTTTTTTTTTTTTGAGACAGAGTCTTGCTCTGTCACCAGGCTGGAGTGCAATGGCGTGATCTCGGCTCACTGCAACCTCTGCCTCCCAGGTTCAGCCAATTCTCCTGCCTCAGCCTTCTGAGTAGCTGGGACTATAGGCATGTGCCACCACACCCGGCTAATTTTTGTATTTTTAGTATAGACGGGGTTTCACCATGTTGGCCAGGCTGGTCTTGAACTCCTGACCTCGTGATCTGCCCACCTTGGCCTCCCAAAGTGCTGGGATTACAGGCATGAGCCACCGTGCCTGGCCATTTTGTTCTTGTAGGTACTATTATAAATGGAATTGTTTTCCTTTTGTTTTATTTATTTTAGCTTTGGGGGATGGAGTCTTACTCTGTCACCCAGGCTGGAGTGCAGTTTTTTTAATATAATTTTTGCTTGCTCAGTGCTACTGCACAGAAATACAATTGATTTTACTGAACTCATTTATTATTTCCAGTAGTTTTTAAATGGATTTCCTGGGATTTTCTATATATGAGATCATGTCACCTGCAAATAGAGATAGTTTTACCTCTTCATCTCCAATCTGCATATACTTTATTTCATTTTCTTGCCAAATTACCTTGGCTAGACCCTTCAGTACAATGGTGAATAGAAGAGGCAAGAATGGACATCCTTGTTTTGTTCCTAATCTTTGGGAGAAAACATTGTCTTCCATCGTTAAGTATGACACTCACTATGGGTTTTTCATAGTTATCTTTTATCAGGTTGAAGAAGTTCCCTTCTAACCTAGTTTGTTGAGTGTTTTCATCATTAAAGGGTATTAGATTTTGTCAAATACTTTTTCTGTATTTATTGAGCTGATGATGTGGTTTTTGTCCTTATTCTATTGATGTAGTATCAATAGAATCAACCCCAGTTGATTTTTGGATGTTAAACCAACTTTGCTTTATGAATCTGGGTGCTCCTGTATTGGGTGCCTGTATAGTTAGGATAGTTAGCTCTTCTTGTTGAATTGATTCCTTTACCATTATGCCTTCTTTGTCTCTTTTGATCTTTGTTGATTTAAAGTCTGTTTTATCAGAGACTAGGATTCAACCCCTGCTTTTTTTTGCTTTCAATTTGTTTGGTAGATGTTCCTCCATCCCTTTATTTTGAGCCTATGTGGGTCTCTGCATGTGAGATGGGTCTCCTGAATGCAGCACATTGATGGGTTTTGACTTTTTTTTTTTTTGAAATTTGCATGTCTATTGTATTTCCATTAGAAAAATATTATCTGTGTTAAATTTTGGTCCACTTTCTTCTCCTTGACCTCAAATTTAAACACTTAAATTTTACTCAAGTAAGAGCAGAATCACATACCTGACATGAAAACTAAATCGTTCACATCATTAGTTTGAATTAGATATGTTCTTGATTATTTCTCAGGAATAATTACTCTTCTTTCCTACCTGTTATTTCTCTTTTATTTATTGAGTAACTATGTAATGGGTATCTCTTTCCTATATTCAGTAATGCAGGTGTAATTTAAAACAGAACTGGATACCTTCTCTAATCTTCAGTTCATGTTCAATTCTCCCTATTATATGGTATTTCCATAATAACTTCAGATATTTTCATCAAGCTCACATTGTCATCAATTGTGAAAATGAAAAGGTTAATTAAGATGTTACATCAATTGTAAAAATTAAAATGTTAACAATTCCAGACTACAAAGCACTGGCCCACTTATAGTGATACTGTTGTCAGCGGTCCTTGTACAGCTACTGCTTCAATTTCAATTTGGCTACCTTTGGGCAAAGCAGCAACCTGGTAAGCAGCTCTAGCAGGAAAATTACTCTTGAAATACTGTTTGTAGATTTCACTGACAGTATTGAAGTCATTTATGTCAGCCAGAAGAACAGTTGTTTTCACCGCATTAGTGAAGTCACAGTCTGCAGCTTTCAGAATTTCACCCATGTTTTTAAGAGCTTGTTTAGCTTCTTCTGCTACCCCTCCTGACACAAGCTGTCCACTTGAAGGGTCCATGCCTATCTTTCCTGAAATGTAAATGGTCCTGTCGACTAACACAGCTTGACTGTAGGGTCCAATGGCCCCTGGGGCTTTTGTGGTGCTGATCACCCTTTTGATCAAGGACAACATGGCTAAGTCTTCCCTCTTGCAGCCCCTTCAGGAGAAGAAGCCCTGGGTCTTCTTTTATCCAATTTGCCAGTCCATGTCTTTTAATTGGAGCATTTAACCCATTTACATTTAAGGTTAATATTGTTATGTGTGAATTTGATCCTGTCATTATGATGTTAGCTGGTTATTTTACCCGTTAATTGATGCAGTTTCTTCATAGCATCGATGGTCTTTACATTTTGGCACGTTTTTGCAGTGGCTGGTACCAGTTGTTCCTTCCCATGTTTAGTGCTTCCTTCAGGAGCTCTTGTAAGGCAGGCCTGGTGCTGACAAACTCTCTCAGCATTTGCTTGTTTGTAAAAGATTTTATTTCCCCTTCACTTATGAAGCTTAGTTTGGCTGGATATGAAATTCTGGGTTGAAAATTCTTTTCTTTAAGAATGTTGAATATTGGCCCCCACTATCTTCCGGCTTGTAGGGTTTCTTCCAAGGGATCTGCTGTTAGTCTGATGGGCTTCTTTTTGTGGGTAACCCAACCTTTCTCTCTGGATGCCCTTAACATTTTTCCCTTCATTTCAACCTTGGTGAATTGGACAATTATGTGTCTTGGGGTTGCTCTTCTCAAGGAGTATCTTCATGGTGGTCTCTGTATTTCCTGTATTTGAATGTTGGCCTGCCTTGCTAGGCTGGGGAAGTTCTCCTGGATAATATCCTGAAGAGTGTTTTCCCACTTGATTCCATTCTCCCCATCACTTTCAGGTACACCAATCAAACCAATTTGGTCTTTTCACCTAGTCCCATATTTCTTGGAGGCTTTGTTCATTTCTTTTTACTCTTTTTTCTCTAATCTTGTCTTCTCACTTTATTTCATTAATTTGATCTTCAATCACTGATATTCTTTCTTCCACTTGATTGGATCGGCTACTGAAGCTTGTGCATGCATCACAAAGTTCTTGTGCCATGGTTTTCAGCTCCATCAGTTATTTGAGGTCTTCTCTACACTGTTTATTCTAATCAGCCATTTGTCTAACCTTTTTTCAAGGTTTTCAGCTTCCTCGCAGTGGGTTAGAACATGCTTCTTTAGCTTGGAGAAGTTTGTTATTAACGACCTTCTGAAGCCTACTTTTGTCTACTTGTCAAAGTCATTCTCTATCCAGCTTTGTTTTGTTGCTGGCAAGGAGCTGTGATCCTTTGGAGGAGAAGAGGTGCTCTGGTTTTTAGAATTTTCAGCTTTTCTGCTCTAGTTTCTCCCCATCTTTGTGGTTTTATCTACCTTTCGTCTTTGATGTTGGTGACCTACAGATGGGATTTTGGTATGGTTGTCCTTTTTGTTGATGTTGCTGCTATTCATTTCTGTTTGTTAGTTTTCTTTCTAACAGTCAAGTCCCTCAGCTGCAGGTCTGTTGGAGTTTGCTGGAGGTCCACTCCAGACGTGGTTTGCCAGTGGAAGCTGCAGAACAGCAAATATTGCTGATTGATCCTTCCTCTGGAAGCTTTGTCCCAGAGGGACACCCGCCTGTATGAGGTGTCAGTTGGCCCCTACTGGGAGGTGTCTCCCAGTTAGGCTATATTGGGGGTCAGGGACCCACTCAAGGAGGCAGTCTGTCCATTCTCAGAACTCTAACGCCATTCTCAGAACCCTAACGCCATTCTCAGAACCATTGCTCTCTTCAGAGCTGTCAGACAGGGACGTTTAAGTCTGCAGAAGTTTCTGCTGCCTTTTGTTGAGGTGGAGTTTATAGAGGCAGTAGGCCTTGCTGAGCTGCAGTGGGCTACGCCCAGTTCGAGCTTCCAGGCCATTTTGTTTGCCTACTCAAGCCTCAGCAATGGTGGATGCCCCTCCCCCCGCCAGGCTGCAGCCTTGGAGGTTGATCTCAGATTGCTGTGCTAGCCATGAGCAAGGCTCCATGGGCATGGGACCCACCGAGCCAGGCACGGGAGAGAATCTCCTGGTCTGCCGGTTGCTAAGACTGTGGGAAAAGCACAGTATTTGGGCAGGAGTGTCCCGTTTTTCCAGGTACAGTCTGTCATGGCTTCCCTTGGCTAGGAAAGGGAAATGCCCCAACCCCTTGTGCTTCCCAGGTGAGGCGATGCCCCACCCTGCTTCAGCTTGCCCTCCGTGGGCTGCACTCACTGTCCAACCAGTCCCAATGCGATGAACCAGGTACCTCAGTTGGAAATGCAGAAATCACTGTCTTCTGCGTCAGTCATGCTGGGAGCTGCAGACCGAAGCTATTCCTATTCAGCCATCTTGGACCATCCAATGTTAAACCAACTTTGCATCCCTGGGACAGTCCCACTTGAGTGTAGTGTATAATTATTTTTCTATATTACCTATCCCAATATTTTGTCAAAGACTTTTGTGCCTGTATTCCAAGTGATACTGATAGGTAATTTTTCTTTTCTTGCCGTGTCTTTGTCTGATTTTGCCTTCAGAGTAATACTGGCCTCACGAGCGAGTTGGGAAGTCTCCCCTTCTCTTCTATTTTTTGGAAAAATGTGTGAAGAATTGGTGTCAATTCTTTTTAAAATGTTTGGTAGAATTCATCAATGAAGTCAACTGATCCTGGGCTTTTCTTTGTAGGAAGCTTTTTGATTACTAATTTAATTTCTACTTATTTTAGGTTTATTCACGTTTTCTATTTCTTCTCAGGTAAGTTTGGTTGTGTCTGTCTTTCCAGGAATATGTCCATTTGATACAGGAATTTGTCCATTTGATCTCAGTTATCTAGTTTGTTGGCATCCAATTTTTTGTAGTATTCCCTTATAATTTTTATTTCTGGAACATCAGCAGTAATGTCCCTCTTTCGTTTTTGAGATTTATCTCTTTTTTTCCTGTTTAGTCTGGCTAAAAGTTTGTCAATTTTGTTGATCTTTTCAAAGAACTAACCTTCAGTTTTATTGATTTTCTCTATTGTTTTCTGTTCTCTATTTTACTAACTTCTGCACTAATCTTTGTTGCTGCCTTTTTTTCTGCTTGCTAACAAAGCTTTTTTGTCATATTAAAAAGAAGAAAAAATTACTTATCCAATATACTTTTGATGGTCATTCTGGTTATTTCCTGATTGAAGCTAGAGGCTATATGTATAAAGTTGTATGAACATTCTTGCACATATATTTATACGAACATGTATTTTTATTTCTCTTAAGTACCTAGGAGTGGAACAGGAATAGGGTAGATGTTTCAGTTTGTAGAAAACTGTCAGTTTTCCAAAGTAGTTGTGCCATGTTATATTTCAACTAGCACTCTGTGAAAAATCACCACATCCTCCCAACATCTGGTATTGTCAGTCTTTTTCCTTTTAGCATTATGGTGGGAGTATAATGGTATCTGGTGTTTTAGTTTGCGTTTCCTTGATAACTAATGAGACTGATCATCTTTTCACTTCTCTCAAAGTAACTAATCAAACTTTTGTCCCCTTTTCTGTTGACTTGTCTCCTTTTGTCTTACTGATTTGAATTCTTAATATATTTTATATATATGTCTTTTGTTGAATAAATTACAGGACCTTCATACAATGAATTACTCTAGAGTAATCAAAGTCAATTAACTATTGCTAAATACACTTATGTGTATAAACTCACAGACATAATATTGAGAAAAAGAAGCTTTCAAAAAAGAGTACATACTGTGCAGCTCCTTTTGCATAAAGCTCAAAACCGGGCAAAACCAGTCTACTATATTGAAAGTCTAGTGAGTGGTCCCTATAATTGGGTAATAACTAGGAAGAGGGCATATGGGGATCCCTGGGTATCCTGGTAACATTGTGTTTCTTCAACTGTACACAGGTTACACAGGTGAGTTCATTTGTGAAAATCTATTGATATGCCACATTGCAATTTGTGCACTTTTCTGAATGTTACATCTGAGCAAAATATTTTAAAAAAAGGAAAATTGAATGAGTTCTTGAAAAAAAACCTGTTAATTATCACATGATATTTGTTACCAGATTCTCTGTATATGATGTATTTCTAACACTGTATTAAGGTGGGGGTTTTTGTATTAAATGCTTTCCTTGTTCATTCTTTATATTGTAAGCCTAAAAATTTCATTCATAGGTCAATAACAACTTAACTTTTCCTTTGCTCTGGACTGCAGACATCTTGGCAAATAACACAATCTGAGTTCCCAAGGGCTATACCAATTTTAAAATCTGCTCCTTCCCCATCAATCCCATAATGCTGAATACAGTGCTCATACAATGAAATGCCACAGCTAACACTGCTCTAGCTGTCCCCTTAGGAATTCATTGTAAAAGGGTTTCACTGTACTTTGTAAAGCAATTTGGAATCCTTCATGATGAAAGGTTCTATATAAAGAAGGTAATATAATGGACTTGGCTTTCAACTTATTTCATTTAAGCCTTAACAGAAACATGAATCTACTATATTAGCATCATAAACCAATAGGTGCTATATAAATGCTGAATAGAAATATTCTAGGTGAATTAAATTGCAAATATAACCATGTATTAGCTAAGTGCTTTACCAAGTATTATGCAAATACTGATTAATAAGGCAATTATACTCAATTAAAATAATAATAATAATGCTACATTATTCTGTATTCTCCCAATTCTCTGAGCACCCATTGACTTAGTTATTTTGCGTGTGTCTGCCACCCAAATCTCAAGCCTAAATGCAAACTCACATGAGATGTCCCTTTGGAAGGAAACAGTCTTCCCCATGGGTTGGTACCAAACACAAACTTCGGCGATTGTATGTCAAGGGGGCGGGTAAAGGAAGTCTCTCTAATACATGTGATTGACATGCTTTTAAAAAGTCCATAATATTCAAAAAAAAATACTGCCAGGTATTTTATACAGGTATTCTGTGTAATACTGCCCAGAGTTACTTTTTTGCTTCTTCGCATTTCTTTGGAGACCAGATTCTCCAATGCTTCCAACATTATAATCACCAGGCATTAGCCATGTCATGGAACAGTTGCTATGCTTCACCCCAAAGACAGTGATGACCAGAAATACCTGATGCAACCCCTACATGAAGTTTAAAATGTTACTGGAATGCTTTTGATGAAAGGTGTGTTAACATGAATCATTATCATCATCATCATTGTTCTTTTAAAAATTTCATCTTTCAGGACTGAGAGATGATTCTTACATCTATAGGAGCTGCACTTTAATTTTTTTTGTATTTGTGAGTCTAGATTTACAGAGAAATGTATTTATGGAAAAATGTGTTAAATCTGCAGCTATTGGTTTTGCAGGTATGTCAGATGAAGTACTCAACTTGATGGGTAAAAAATGGCATTTCTATCTCAACCTCTCATTTACTGTGCCTTACTGTGATGGGACAGGGCACAGCAGGGTCTGGTTAGAAATCAATTTTCTTGCAGTTCTAGCCTTCTGTACAAAATAATATAAATCCAATCCTATTACAGAAATTTTCAAATTTCACTTTGAATGGTCACAAATTTGTAAACAAAGAGAAGAGGGACCGCTAGACTGGAGAGGCTGCTAAAGAGAGGATAGTGACCAACTGTTGACAGTGTCACTGAAGATGGGGCCTGGCTTAACTGAATCAGGAGGTTGTGACGGTTTATATCCCTGAAAGGAGTTGCAAGGAAACATGCAAGTCCCTCATCTCAAAAAAAGCATAGAATGAACCCTATTCTTGTCTCTATTCCTTTGGGTTGCAACATCTCAGATGTTCTGTGCACAAAGATTCTTAAGAGTAGTCTAGCTCGGTGCAGTGGCTCACACCTGTAATCCCAGCACTTTGGGAGGCCGAGGTGGGTGGATCACCCGAGGTCAGCAGTTCAAGACCAGCCTGGCCAATGTGGTGAAACTCCGTCTCTACTAAAAATACAAAAATTAGCCAGGTGTGGTGGCACATGCCTGTAATCCCAGCTACTCGGGGGGCTGAGGCAGGAGAATCACTTGAACCCAGGAGGCTGAGGTTGCGGTGAGCTGAGATCATGTCATTGCACTCCAGCCTGGGTGACAGAGTGAGACTGTATGTCAAAAAAAGAAGAGGGTTTCAAAGCTCCTGTAGCTGTGGAACACTTTGTTCAAGGAACTTTTAACATGAAACCTCAAAGAGAAAACAAAAGCCCCAGGATCCTCTCAGGCCTCCTTTCCTTTTCCTCCAGCCCTGCACAGGGGCCCTCCCAGCTTGTTGTCACTGCTCTATTCTTGTGGAATCAAGATCCACAAGGTGAGGCCATTATCAGACTCCCAAAATCTTTAGTGAGCTTCATGAAGCAGATGGGATCTGAAGCAGGGCTCTATCCTGGGGGATGAGATGGGACAACTTCAGGCACATCAAAAAGAAAGGAATGAAACACAGGGAATGAGGTTCCTACAAGTCACTGGAGGGGCTGGAGGAATGAGTCATGGTGTCGCTAGGCTAGATGATTGGCTTCAAGGTCACATCACAGCAGCTATGATGAAGAGGTCAGGAAACTGCCAGAAACTGAACTGCCTCTGCTCTGGCTGCTGCCACAGTCATCCTACACCCAAGAAACTGTTAGAGACCAGCTGCTGCCAACAGTGCTTGCTCGTCAGGCAGCACTGCTGCAGGAAGATGGCCTCTGCTTCTCTCTTTCTAATCTTTATGCAAGGGCATCTCACTGCAGAATCTAAATCACATCCAGAACCATAGTCTAGGAGTCTGAGAGTTTAGCTATCAGCCTTCCAGCTCCATGAGAGGAGACAGAACTAGGTGGATCTCAGTGGATCTGGCACAGAACAGTTGGGGAAGAGGCAATGCTTGTGAAGAGCCTGAGCGAAAGTGGTGCCAAAGCAAACTGGAGGTGAATTCTGGAAGTGGAGAGCTTTAGTCCTGCTGTGAAAACAACAAGAAACCCCAGCGGCCTTCAATGAATAAATGGAAGGCATAGAATCTCCTTCCATAGCAAGTAAAAATGAGGCCAGGTACGGTGGCTCACACCTGTAATCCTAGCACTTTGGGAGGCCAAGATGGGAGGATCACTTGAGGCCATGAGTTCGAGACCAGCCTGGGAAACATAGCAAAACCTTCTGAAAAAAAATATTAGCCAGGCATAGTGGCAGGCACCTGTAATCTCAGCTATTTGAGAGGTTGAGGCAGGAAGATCCCTTGATCCCAGGAGTTTGAGGCTGCAGTGAGCTATGATCATGCCACTGCACTCCAGCCTGGGCAATTGAGCAAGACCATGTCCAAAAAAAAAAAAAAAAAAAAAAAAAAGAAAGAAAGAAAAGAAAAGTAAAGAATAGCTCAGGCCATCATTTTAGAATCATTTGAGATGAAGTCTTTGATTTCTTTCCTATTTTGTAACATAAGAAACTTATATTCATTGTAAAAAAATCCTAGAAAATGCATTCACTCGAAAAGAAATATAAAAACCACCCGTAATCCCACCATTCATGGATAATCACCATATTGGTGGCTCTCCTTCCTTCCAGATATTCCAGGGTTAATTTATTATCATATCATTGTTTTAAACTTTTTAAAAATTATGAACAATGCCATCCAGTGGCATTGTCAATGTTAACAGCCACACTGTTGACAGCATTCTGTTATAGAGATATCTCATACTTTAATAAAACATTTGAAGTCCCCATTTTGTTGGGTATGCCACTATGTTAGCTTAACAGTGATGGAATGGATAGAAAAGGCAATATTGCAGAGGAGATTTGAATTGGGAGGTGCTTAAAGCTAAAGTATTAATGAGATGGGAGGATGCAGGAAAACTCACAATCTTTGAAGCTAGAAGGAACTTAGAGGTCATTCTCACCCACCTTCCTCATTTAAGGGATGAGGGCAACTGCAGCCACATCACACTCTTTATCCCACACTCTCCATCCCACACTCTCCAGTCCTCATTCTTCATATTTCTTTATTCTGTCCTCAGCCATGTGTATGATTCTTGTTAAAACTCCAATCTAAACAGCAACTCACAGAAAATACGACTTAAAGAATAAGAACAACAAAAAGTCTAAGTCATAATAATTGCATTCCATTCATTCCTTTCACCTAGCATTTAATTGAGAGACTGCTCTGTGGCTGATATAGCGCTATGAGGGAGGGGTTTAAAAATCCAACACAGACCCAACCCTTCACACACTCACTATTTTAAAAAGAAGATGAGAAGAAATCTTTCAGTCACATGGAGGCGCCTGCTTTTCCTGTATGTGGGAATGGCCCTGGGACCCAGACGATTTCTTCCACGATTTTTTCCTTCTTGGGCTTTGGTTGTAAAGAAGCAGGAAAGTGAGAAAGGAGGGTGTATGGTTTTATATCTTCCAGTACAAGAACATTTAAGACATGATCTCTAATATATTTCTTGTCTAGACATCCCCATCTTTTTATTTTTTAATAAAGCAAAAGGCAGTTGTCCCTTGTGGTTTGTAGCAAGAGTTCATTATCAGAGGGATGCTTGGCTTTTAAATGGTGTTAACACTGAAATCCTCTTCTCTTGTCTTTTCCTAGTTAGGATTTCCTCATCTTGATCCTCTCTTCTCACATATTGATCACACATTGCATGCTTCAGAGTGTTCACTGAATCATTCCACTTTTTCCAAGAGAATAGCTAACTCTTAACATGCTGCAGGTTTCCTGTTACACTTCCTTTGCCTTAAAACATATCTTGCAAGAGTAAATCTGCCCATAAAGAAACCACTCGGACCAAAAAGCCTTTGTACACATTCTCCCAAATGGAGCTGGACTGTAGGCAGGGACGATGTAGCAATAGCATCCACACACTGTCTGGGGTTCCTGGACCCATCTATCGTCCCATTTGAATGGAAACAAAGCCTCTGCCCATCACTCCCTCACACTTGACTTGCACTTTCTAAGGTCTCAGCCACACGCATCCGAAGCTGTCTGGGGATTATTCATTCTACAAATGGTTTAAGATGTAGTCATTTTAGTCTGTTCTTGTATTCCTTCTGTTTGACAATTTGTAGCTTTTAATTTGGGGGACACAGTAATAACTCTTAAGCAGATGGTTGTAATTGGTCCCCAGGGGTGTACTTGGGGAGGGAAGTTGGATGGGACTCTCACCAAGGTCCAGGACTCTGTGACTCACTCGGCTTGATTCCAGGCCAGGAGTGAGGTTGCTGATTGCTTCTAACCTGTTCTTCGGCAAGTAGTAAATGTCAATTGATCTTTCTTCATATGGTAGGGATGATATCCATATAAGAGAACACGAAAAATAGTACGTGTTAAAATGCATTCTCAGCAGCCAAACCCATGCGTGCTTAGAATTAAGTTGTTGCATCCAGTCCATTTGTCATTCCTTTTATGTCCAAGTTTTGGTAACAGAATGTTTTCAAATAGTTTACATTTCTCTTGGGACATCTTCCCTAACCAAATGTCATACTAGTGTTAAGCTGGAATTATTTAGATTGCTCAATTCTTATTGTTTCCAACAAGATTAGGCCATTTCTGTGAGCAGAATTCTGCATTGAAGATAATGGGCTTTTCATGCCTGTCCATAAGGAGAAAAATTATTAGATCAGTGGGAATTTTACAGAGTACGTTATGGAATTCTTGGACATTAAAAACTTCAGCTACTTGGAACACACACATGGCAGAAACAAACTGCAACTGACATTCAAAAACACACCTGATGGAAATGTTAAGGTTGATGTTTTTCTTAATATTATCCTATGTAACGTCTAGTGTTCTCTAAGGAAATTATATTTATTAGGCCTTTCTTTTTTCTTCTAAATTTTTTTTTTTTTTTTTTTTTTTTGAGTGCGGGTTCTCGCTCTCCCCCCCGCGCT
>NW_016807364.1:411602-424087 GCF_001698545.2 Rhinopithecus bieti
CCCAGGCTGGAGTGCAGTGGCCGGATCTCAGCTCACTGCAAGCTCCGCCTCCCGGGTTTACGCCATTCTCCCGCCTCAGCCTCCTGAGTAGCTGGGACTACAGGCGCCCGCCTTGTCGCCCGGCTGGTTTTTTGTATTTTTAAGTAGAGACGGGGTTTCACCGTATTAGCCAGGATGGTCTCGATCTCCTGACCTCGTGATCCGCCCGTCTTGGCCTCCCAAAGTGCTGGGATTACAGGCTTGAGCCACCGCGCCTGGCCCCCCTAAATTCTTTTATTATACTGCAAAATATCTTTATTTTCTGATTATCAAGTAGTAGATCTTCACTGTAGAAAATTTGAAACATACGGAAAATATAAAGAAAATTTTTAAAGTATCTATGATTCTTCAATCTTGGGGTCTTATTTATTTATTTAGAGACATAGTCTTGCCCTGTTGCCCAGGCTGGAGTGCAATGGCGCGATCTCAGCTCACTGCAACCTCTGCCTCCCGGGTTCAAGCAATTCTCCTGGCTCAGCCTCCCACATAGCTGGGATTACAGACGTGTGCCACAACGCCCAGCTAATTTTTGTGTTTTTAGTAGAGACGGGGTTTCACCATGTTGCCCAGGCTGGTCTTGAACTCCTGACCTCATGATCCACCCACCTCGGCCTCTCAAAGTGCTGGGATTACAGGTGTGAGCCACTGGGCCTGGCCGGGGTGTTTATTTTTAAAAAGCCAACAGTGAACATTATTTGAAATCTTACTAAATGTTAAACAATTTTTTCTGAATTAAAGATTTCCTCATTTAAACCCTGATTCATTCTTCTGCTAAGGATCTTGCTCTAGTGTCAAAGCTCCCTAATGCTACACTTCAAATGAAGCTTAGTTCTAGAATGACTCCTTTTCAGATAAGTGGACAATAAGTTGTGGGCAAAGGTTCAGCCTGGGTCATCTCACTGGGGTCTTGGTGAAATCACTATTTCCTTTTTAGTGTAATATTCTGTGAATAAAATCAAGATTAGAACAATGCTTGCAATTAAAGGGATTACTCAGTAGTAATAAGATAATCAGAAAATGAAGTATCAGCCCCAGCTGCAAGGAAGTGTGGGGATGTGAGTATTTTGAGTAGGACACATTGCTGCTCTAGATAAAATGTTTCTGAAATGGAAGGTGAAAAGGGAGTAATAACTAGTAGGCTGCTAGCTGTGCCTGCCACAGAGATTCTCACAGAGCCACTTAGAACAATTCGGGACAGAAACCTAAGACTTCTAGCCACACATCCCATGAGTTGTGAGCTACAGAGGAGTTATTATGCCCACTTTTCCATATAAACCTGCAACCAAGTAAACAAAATAGTTATGTTTTAGAATTGTTCAACACAGGTAGTGAGAGATAAAGTAATAGCTTCACAGAGCACATGGAATTTTACTGAACCAAATCATGTAGATGTACTTATGGCTGAATTCACCTTCTATCTTCAGTAGGCTTTTAAAAGCCAAGTCTCTGGAAGCAAATTCTTTCCAGATACAACTATCTTAGGATAGTTGTATCCATGTCAAGAAATGTTTGTTCTATGACGGGTGCGATGGCTCATATCTGTGATCCCAGCACTTTGGCAAAAGGATCGCTTGAGCCCAGGAGTTCAAAACTAGCCCAGGCAACATAGCAAGACCTCATCTGTACAAAAAATTTTAAAAACTAGGCAGCTTGAGTGGCCAGGGCAAGGTGGGTCAAAGTCAGAGTAGTGGTCATGGTCTTGGAGCTGGCAAGAAGGATGACAAGGACAAGAAAAAGAAATGTGAACCTCCTATACCAGCTAGAGTGAGGAAGAAGAAGAAAATCAAGGGACCAGATGCTGCCAGCAAACTGCCACTGATGACACCTCACACTCAGTGCGGGTTAAAATGATTGAAAGTTGGAATTAAAGACTGTCTTCTCATGAAGGAAGAATTCATTAGAAATCAGGAACAAATGAAACTATTAGAAGGAAAGCAAGAGGAGGAAAGATCAAAAGTGGATGATCTGAGGGGAGCCTGATGTCAGTAGGAACCTTGGAAGAGAGTATTGAAGACAATCACGCCATCATGTCTACATCTGTGGGCTCAGAGCACTACGTCAGCATTCTTTGATTTGTAGACAAGGATCTGCTGGAACCTGGCTGCTCGGTTCCTGCTCAACCACAAGGTGCATGCCGTGATATGGGTTGCTGATGGATGACACGGATCCCCTAGTCACAATGATGAAGGTGGAAAAGACCCCCCCGGAGACCTATGCTGATATTGGGGGGTTGGACAGCCAAATTCAGGAAATTAAGGAATCCATTCTGAATATTATGAAGAGATGGGTATAAAGCCCCCTAAGGGGGTCATTCACTATGGTCCACCTGACACAGATGAAACCTTGTTAACCAAAGCAGCAGCAAACCACACCTTAGTCACTCTCTTGCAAGTGATCAGCTCTGAATTTATTAAGAAATACCTATGTAATGGGCCCAAACTCACATGGGAATTGTTTCTAGTTGCTGAAAAACATGCACCTTCCATCATGTTTATTGATGAAATCGATGCTATTGGGACAAAAGATATGACTCAAATTCTGGTAATGAGAGAGAAATTCAGCAAATAATGTTGGAAATGTTGAACCAGTTGGATGGATTTGATTCAAGGGGAGATGTGAAAGTTATCATATCCACAAGCCGAATAGAAACTTTGGATCTAGCACTTATCAGACCAGACTACATTGACAGGAAGCTCGAGTTCCCCCGCCTGATGAAAAGACTAAGAAGTGCATCTTTCAGATGCGCACAAGCAGCATGACACTGGCCAATGATGTAACCCTGGAACAACTTGACACTTGACATGAAGGCAATTTGCACAGAAGCTAGTCTGATGGCCTTAAGAGAACATGGAATGAAAGTAATAATGAAACCTTCAAAAAATCTCAAGAAAATGTTCTTTATAAAGAACAGGAAGACACCCCCAAGGGGCTCTGTCTCTAGTGAACCACAGTTGCCATCAGGAAAATGGCTGGGAGATTTCCCAAGCCCTCAAAGGGATGAGGTTGGGGGAGTTGCCCAGAGGAATTTGTGTTCCAGTTTATTTTTATGAACAACACATCCTGTGAGTCTTTTGGAGTATGATGTGTAAGACATCCACTGGGCTGCCTTTGTCGGTCGGTCACTCTGCAACACTCTGCTTCCCAATAAACTGTGCTTTTTCTTTCTCTCTCTCTACACACAGACATGAACTAAAAACCAGAAATGTTTGTTCTAGAACCAGTAGTTTTCATATAAGCAATTGCTAAGCAGAAAATATGTCCTGGCTAACAAACATCAGGTAGGAAAAAATAAACCTATTTATTTAACAGATTTTTGTTTTGGTGTGACTTAGTTCCATAGGTTTGTGTATAGCAATGACTTTAATCTTCTAAGACATCATTGATGTAATGCACTTCAAATATATGTTGATACCAAAATTATCTATAAATCTAAATTTCTATGACTTTTTCTTAGGCTTTTATCTTCCCATTCCAATTTGAAAGTAAAGGCATTCTCCAGCTTATGTTCACAACCTTAACCCAACTCTAGGTTGAAGAACTTGTTAATTCTTCATAACTTTCCCATTCTTCACCTTCTGTCTCCATTTATCACATGCATCCACTCACACTAGCCTATGGATTGGGTGAAGTTTAGAAGCATAAAGGAGATATTTGGAACAAGGTGTTGTTTTTATTGCAGTCTTACCCTTTCCTACTCGTCAAGTGAGTGACTAATTCCTCGGAATTTCTAAGATTTGGGTTTAAAACTGCACTGTCTCTAGGCTGTACCTATTATTGAATGAGATAACTACCCTTGCAGAGGTGCATAGAGTTGTTTTGATGGTAAAGCACATTCATTTGCAACCACTGCTGCACACAATGAAGGAAATGCAACTGCTGTCCTCCTGGGAGAAGCCACTTAGGCAAGAAAATAAATAAGAGGATTTTGATTATATTTGGAACTCTTAAGCTTGTGCTCAGGGAGGCTCCATCTTTAAACTCTTGTCATTTCATGTTTACACAAAAATTATAATGGAAAAAATAGGCTCATCATTCTCTGTACAAGCATTGCACGTTTTAAAAATGTATCCATGTTTTATTGGGGTAATGCCAGCCACAATTCGCACGTGTTTGTTATTGCATCTCATTGTATGAGACAACAAATGAAAAGGGCTCAGCACGGTCTCTGGCACAGTGTGGACCAGGAGAAATATCCTTTTTCTTCCATTCTCTCTCTTTTGTATGTATCTTATTGCCCCTACTTCTTGTTAGAAGTTATTCTGAAGAGAATGCAGAATTCCAGGTATCTGAGCCAGATACAGCTGTCAGAGCCAACAAACATAGCGCTCTGCTATTGAACAAATTCTTCTAGTTCCCACTATTTTCTGTGTACATCATGTCTCTTCATTGGTGAGTGCAAAGAATCCATGTTCAAACTGCCTGTTCTTCCCCTACCTGCCAAAATTAATTCAGCAAACGGAGTACCAGTCTAGCTGGGGGAGAGATGTGTACCTGGATAATAACAATATTATTATTACTAAATAACACTATTTAATAATAATACTGTGTGCCAGGCACCAGGTGCAAATACTACAATAACTGTTTCTACTATATTTATTGAGTACTTATCATATGCTAAATATTGTGCTAAATGTTTTTACATGTAGCAGAGAATTATTCACTAAATGGACTCAAAGAAGTAGGCTTTAATCTGGAAGCTTCCTAATTTATCTCCTTCAAACACAGTCTATCAGAAATTGGACAATATTAGATGCCTGCCTCTCCCGGTCACTTTCAGCTATTAAAACAGTCCTGGCCAGGCTTTGTGGCTCATGCCTGTAATCCCAGCACTTTGGGAGGCTGAGGCATGAGGATTACTTGAGCCCAGGAGTTTGAGGCTGCAGCGAGCTAAGATCATGCCACTGCACTCTAGCCTGGATGACAGAATGATACCCAGCCTCTACAAATAGAAATAAAACAGTCCTAATTGCAGACATGATAAGGTCCAAGTCATCCTAAAACAAAACTTCAGACTCGTAACCAGTTTAGATCTGCCTGAGTCCCTGACAGCTTCCCAGTTGCCATCTGTAATCCCCATGAAGACCAGCTGCTCCTGACTTCCATGAGCCACTCCTATACCTGTTTAATAGTCTGCTGTCTTTATTTGAGCAAGCTGGCAACCTTACAACCAACTAGTCAATCCCTGACTAGAAGAAGATGGACAGTACATTCTCAGCAGAGATTTTGAAATAAAAGACACTTTGGCTACTGCCACCTCAACCCTGGCCACTGCCCTGTCATTCTGTCAGGAATCAGCTGCCTTTGTCTGCCTTTCCACCTTGAAACTTTCATGTGTTGTGGTTTCATGATTTTTAACTAACATCTTTATTTGTGTAAAGACACCAGGCACAGTGGTGCATGACTGGCGTACCAGCTACTCACAAGGCTGAGGCAGGAGGATCGCTTGAGCCCGGGAGTTTGAGGCTGCAGTGAGCTATGATCTCACCACTGCAATCCAGCCTAAGTGACAGAGCAAGAGCTTGTCTCTAATAAATTAAATAAATAAATAAATAAATAAATATTTTATATATATGGGGGGCGGGTTGCAGGAAGGTATTTTAGAAAAGGCTTTGCCATATATTATGAGGGAGGTTTCTGCCTTCTCCCCTCCAGTGAAGTAGAGCCTCCATGGGGCTACCTGGTAAACTTAATATGTAAGCCTTATGAAGTGCAGTGAAGCTCTAGCCTCCTCTTGCAAAGTCTGCTAGGGTCATGCTTGCTGAATCCCTTTGTGAATCCAGAGGGACGTTTCTTGTTCCACTCTTTCAAATACAGAGTTCCTTTCCCCCTATATCTCCATTTGGAAATTCAGTCAAAACCTAAGACAACAGGATATGTCCCCCTGTACATTGTGTTACGTAAACATCGGATATAATCCTCACAACAGCCTTCTGAGGGAGAGAATAAGATCCTTGCTTTACAAATGAGGAAGTGTAGGGAGATTAAATACCTTGTTCTAGATCACATGTTTAGTGATGCTAATACGGGATTAAAACCCAGGCCGGTCTGATTCTGAAGCCTATCCTTTCCACCACATCCTGGCAGAGAAGAAGGCAAAAAAAAAAAAAAGGTTGGAAAAGGTTGGTGCAAAAGTGATTTGGTTTCTGCAATTTTTTTTTAAAAAAATGACCAAAACTGTCATGACTTTTGCACCAACTTAATAGCTAAGTGTGAGCAGTGTCCTTGGGGGGAACCGGCAATGTCTGTCCTCTGTGGACAGGGTGCTCCTGGCCAGCTGGCATGGGGGGAGTCCAAGGGGGATGGTAGGTGACGGGTCTGCAGAGGTAAGATCTGGCCAGACCATGAAGGACCTTAGATGTAGGAGGTGCATGTAAAAAATGGTAGGGAAGTCGGACTCTGCCACAGGTAACTGGGGGTCATTCAGGTTTGGAGCCAGTAAAGGACTCCTTCATCTCTGCTTCAGAGATCGCCCAGGTGGCCAGGTGCAAGCAAGTAGGAGGGGAGCAAGGTTGCAAGTGGAAGCGGATTACAGATCCTGATTGGATGAAGTAAGAGTCCAAGTAGGCAGTGAGTGCCACAGGGATAGGGAAGGAGGGACTGGGCTAGGAAAAAACCCAGTGGCCTGCAGTGCCCACTAGTTCTTCCCAGACACAGACAAAATTGAGGCAGGAACAGGAAACGAGTGTGGGTGCTAATAGTGTGGGTGTCCCCAGATAAAACAGCCCTAAGGGCGTCTCCAGCGAACCCAGCCCAGCTGGCACACAGGACGACAGAGAGGTGCTGAGTTCTGCAAAGGCGAGTTAAGTGCTCAGCCAAATGCATTCCTGCAGCATTAGATGACCACAGCCCCCGACATGTGTTTTTAATGGATTCCCAGGCTGCTAACAGTTAACATTGTTAATGACCTGCAGAGAGTTCAGATCCCTGGATAAGGGCTACCTGCAAATCTTGGTTATTACTTTTAAAGTATGCAAAGTGAACCTGAGCTGGTTCTTTTCTTCTTCTTTTTTTCCTTAAATATAGATTCCAGAGTCTTAAGGGTGTGGGGTGTTGTGTGTGTACATTGTGTGTGTGTGTGTGTGTGTGTGTGTGTGTGTGTAGTCATGTCTATATCATCTCTCGCATTGACAGACCACTTTCTCTGCCTGAGTCAGGTCACCTTGCTTAGGCTGAGAAACTTCATGTCAAGCATGAAGCTTTTCACTCTAAATCAGTTTTTACTTCTAAATTAGTTCCACAAAACAGCATCCATTAATCAATACCCTGTTCAGTCATGAAGCCTTTTAAGCTGGAAGAGGTTGAGTGCAAGTGTCTGGCGTGGGCTTCCAGATCGGCATCCCTAATCCCTCGGGGCCCTTCATCCTCTGCCCTTTCTTGCCCTTCTAGCCTCATCTCTTCCCTCTCAAGGGCTCCCTGTTTCTCAGCCTTTCACCCAACATGCTTCTTCACACTCTAGGGCTTCTTCACACTCATGGCACGTTTTGTTCTTTCTGCCTGTGCCCTTCAAGTGCAGCACCATGTACACCATCCTTTCCTCACCCAGCCCCAGCTCACCTTGAATGCTTGGTGCAGGTGACACCTCGTCCAGGAAGCTCTCCCTCACCTGCTGCTCTGCGTTTTCATCTTCTGTGTTCACACAGTTTTGTCACAGCACTTTCACCCTATATTTAAAAAGCATATTTCGCTTGATTATAAAAGTCACTCATACTTGTAGAAAATATGGGAAATAAAAAAAAAACTTAAAGGGAAAAAATACATGTAAATTGACAACGTGGGGGTTATAAGCACCGTTAACATTCTGATGAATTTCTTTCCAGTAATTTTCCATGTATATATTTGTAAAACTTTCATACTCAGAAAAGAAAAAAATGCTGTAAGAAGACAGGGGAAGGAACTTTGACCGATAAAAGTTCAGTGCATTTATTGTTTCTAGGTGACTGGCAACTTAAAAAATTGCTTACTTTAAAAATCAAATTACAAGGGATTTTTTGGCACCAGTATAACAAAAGTGTGTGCTGGAAAATGAGTGCTTACACAGTCAGTGTCCTCTTTTTTTTATTTAGCATTTTGTCATGTCCTAAGACTTCTTTGAAAATGTGTTTTTACTCCATAACCCTCTGTTTTCTGATTCTCATTATGTTGTCCTGTTTGCTTACCTTTTGGTAGCCCCTGTCGGACTATAAGCTTCTTTCTTTCAGGCAGGGCCTGTGATCGTACCATTTTTTAATTCAATCCCTAACCCATTCTGATGGAGTGGGAATAGGTATGTAATAAACAGAATGCATTACCTGAGATTACCAAAAGATTACCTGAGTCTTCCTGAATTGCTTACTTACTCAACCCTTATTTGTTCTCTATGCTGAGGTGTCGAGACTATACCAGCATCCACAGGTCTGGTGGGTGCCACAGGCCTGCATCACCCACATGCCCCTTAAGGGATGAAGGGCCACTCTACAGCTGCAGGGACTGCTGCTGGCAAGAAGCCCTCAGAGATTGCCTCGCCCAATGGGGAGGTCACCCCCTTTCCCGGGGTGGCCTGCTGCATCCAATGACTGGTCCTTGGAGGTATAACATCCTGGCCCCTATTCCCCAACTGGGACAACTCTGAAAAGTTCTGCTTTAGAACTCTCCTTAGCATCTACCAAGGTTGCCATTGAGACCACACCGCAGCTAGACTCCTCCCCCTGCCCGGTCGACCTTGCTTCCCTCCCCTCCCTTACCTCAGGTGTCATCCCAAGAGCACCCCCTACAAAACTCCTGCAAATTCATCTATGCCTCAGAGCCTGCTTCCTGGGTAGCCCAACCTGCAACAATAGGCATCTAAACAATGCCCAGACACACCCCAAACTTGAGGTGACTTACAAGCTAGCCATGTCATGTGCTTCCAGGTTGTAGATCGTGAGTTCCTTGAACAGTGACCATGTCTTATACCTTTCACAGTGCTGGGCCTCACTACAGTCCCTGGAGCACAGAACATGACCAAGCACGTCCCACGTCGAGAGGGTAACAGCGAATGGGGAGGGAATAGGAGAACAGTCCCCAGGGAGCATCAGCTGGGTGCTAATGGCTGGATTGGGACAAGGTGAGAATGATGAACATGTGGTTTCTGAGTCTCAACCTGAGAGATTGCGAGAAGAGTGACTGCTGGAGCGAGAAGTTCATATTGTGGGAAATCGGTTTGATATTAGATTGGTGTGAAAGTGTTACATTTGAAGCACCAAAATCTTCAAGGGGAACTGTCCTGTAGGTGGTAGTTGAGGCAGAACCAGGTCTTGTGTACAGAACGATTTAGAAATCACGTTGAGGCACTATGGATTCCCACAGGGGTGATATTAGAAGCTGTGAGAATAAGGACAGTTTCAGAGAGTTTCTGTTTGTTTTTCTTTTCTTTTTAAGTTCAGACCTAGAAGAGAAGAAAATCCACCAAATGATAGCTGGACTTAAAGTGCGACATCAGCTTTTCTCTGGGTCTCTAGCCTGCTGGTTTACTCTGCAGGTTTGGGACTTGCCAGCCTTCATTAGCCAGTTCCTTATAATCTCTCTCACTCTCTCCATGTGCGTATACATAACAAGAATGACAAATAGGTGGTTTCCAAGTTTCATATATACATGGAGAGAGAGAGAGAACCAATAGTGTGTGTGTGTGTGTGTGTGTGTGTGTGTGTGTGTGTGTGTGTGTTTCTCCGCAGAGTCCTGACCAATACCAATTTTGATTAAAATCTGATTAAGACACTTGATTAAGGAAAAAGCAACAGCACTGAAAGGAAGGAGAAGTCAAATGTTTTACAAAGAGATTCACTATGGAGCAGTGTCTTCAGGGGCAAAAAGAAGCAGGTTTCAATCGTGATTTCCTTCTGTTTCTTGGGCTCAAGCTGCACATTGAGTTAGCTATCCCATGATGCAGGCTTTGTAGAGGACACAGAAACAATGCAAGGAGCAGGGGGAAGCTTCCAGAATAGTGATTGATATCCTCAGAGAGTAAGCAAAATCAGATACTAGAAAGAAGGAAGATCCAGCAAACAAGACAAAGCTCTTGGAAATGAAACCCATGATGACAGAAATTTTAAATGTAATAAATGAATTAGAAGGTAATTGAGTAACTCTCACAGTAAATAGAATAAATAGTCAAAGAAATTGAGAAGAGAAAATTGGAGAATCAATTCAGAAGGTCTAATTTCTGAAAGACAGGACAGATAAAATGGACGAAGGAATTATCAAAAAATTATACAAAAAATTTCCCTGAAGGATGTAGTATTTCAGATTGAATGGGCTGAAAAGCCCAGCATACTTAATGAAAATGACTCATAACAAAGCATTTCATAATGATATTTCAGAGTTCTGAGGATAAAGAAAAGATCCTGAGAGCTCTGACAGGGAGAGAGAGAACAGGTCACAGGTAAAATAAATATGGGATCAGACTTCTCAATAGCAATACCAGAAATTAGAAGACAGGCCGGGCATGGTGGCTCATGCCTGCAATCCAAACACTTTTGCAGGCCAAGGCGGGAAGATCACTTCAGCCCAGGAGTTTCAGACCAACCTAGACAGCATAATCGGACCCCATCTCTACAAAAGTAAAAATAAAAAAAATTAGCTGGGTGTAGTAGCACATGCCTGTCATCCCAGCTACTTGGGAGGCTGAGGTGGGAAGATTGCTTGAGCCCAGGAGATATAGGCTGCAGTGAGCTGTGATCATGCCACTGCACTCTAGCCTGAATGACAGGGTGAGACCCTGCCTCAAAATAATAATAATAATAATGTTAGAAGATAATGGAAAAATGCCTTTGAGATCCTAAGGGAAAATAATTTCCACACCAGGATCTTATACTCAGCTAAGCTTTCAATCGAGGATGAGGGGGTTAAGACAAAGTCTCAAAATGTACCTTCCACATATCACTTTTTGAGAAGTCACTAGAAGACGCACTCCACCAAACCAAGACTGTTGTCAAGAAAGAGAAAGACATGAGATTAACAACCACCACAATAAAAATAAACAAAAGCCAGAGGATTTTCCACAGAAGAGCGGGAAAAATGTTTCAAGGATGACGGGGCAGAGAAATATAAGAAAGCTCAATTCTGATCTTTCATAGCAGGACGTCAGTGGGTGATATCTATAAGTGAAAAAGAGAAAACAGTATAATATTGTTATTTAGAAATATGAAGGTACATAGCAGGAGGAATGGCTAAAGAGATGAAAGGAATTTCCTTTGGGAAACAGGAATTGGAGGAGGGGGTTGAGTCGGGAAAGGATTGCTGTTTTTCTTCATAAGTCCTGTAGTATTATTTGACTTTTAAACTAAGCACATTTATTGCCTTCATACAAATTAAATTTAAATAGGCAAAAGTCTATTAATGTGCCAAAAATAATTTGTAAATTGTGAGTAAAAATAGACCCCTTGCCCACACTACTAGAAGTGGTCTTTCAGGAGAGAAAGCACGACCCTCTGATTTGTCTCTCTTCCTCTGCAAATGGTTTTTAAGCAAATTCTTGGGAACCCATCAATCTGCCAATTAGAAGAAAATGCAAGAGTAACAGCAGGAATCATGACTGCAAGGAAACAGTTACCATCCCATAAAATTATTGCCTTTACCAAATTAGAATAAACCTGTCAAGACAATGTTTAACTATCTTTATGTAAAAATCAAAACGGTCTGACTTCAGCTGTCAAACAGAGTCTTCGAACTTGTCTGTAACAAAGTGCTCCCTTAGTAAGTCGTATAGTTCAAGTTGCATTTGCAGTTTGGGGAAATGGAGCTGCCTGGCCCATGAATCCAGCAAGCTCGACTTTTCCATGGCTGATGTTCCTGTAGAATGACTGGCTCATTTAGTTGGCCAGGCAGTTGCAGCAGGCTGGGTGGGTGTTGCTACTGCAGGAAAACTATGAAATAAAATATCATTGCACCTACCTCACTGATCAATAACAAAAGAAAAAAATCTAGCTCCTGTATTTGGACAAAAGGCAATTTTCTGTGGCTTCTCACATTTGCTAGAACTTGACAAATATGTATCACAGACTACCAGATGAGACAAATCGGTACAATACTAGTTATTTTTATGTGCTGCCTCATCCTTTATACAAAATATCTCAGATCACTTTAAAATGAGAGGTCAGAATGGAAAGTGTGATTTATAGAGCCTAAGGGACGAAGGCGAAGGCTGCAGAATAGGCAAACGGCCCACTAAGGATTCTGGGAACGGAAGGCAGGCTAAGAGTCAGATGCAAACCTCACTTGCAGCCCCTTCCAGAGTCCAGGGAGACAAGTGTAGTGGGTGTCACAGCTTCAGTTTTGCAGTTGTGGAGCTCATTATGAAAGGATGATCAAACTAGAAGATAAATGAACATTAACAAAAGTTGAGCTGCTTCTAAAATTATCTGCTTGATCATCTTTTAAAAAACAACTGCTTTTAAAACCTCCTGGATTCAAGCAATCCTCTTACAATCCTC
>NW_016807364.1:424339-437386 GCF_001698545.2 Rhinopithecus bieti
ACCCCCCCCCCACCATCCCCCAGGGAGTAGCTGGGACCACAGACACACACCCCAACACCTGGCTAAATGTTTTATTTTTAGTAAAGACAAAGTCTCGCTATGTTGCCCAGGCTGGTCTTGAACTCCTGAACTCAAGGGCTCTCCCACCTTGGCCTCTGAAAGTGCTGGGATTACAGGTGTGAGCCACTGCACCTGGCTTGATATTTTTTAGTGTATTTACAGAGTTGTGCAATCACCGCAATTTTAGAACATTTTTGTCCTCCAACACCAAACCCCTTAGTAGTCACCCTCCTTTCTCTTTCTATATGCCCATTCCCCCTACACACACACACACAACAAGCACGCACGCACACACATGTACATGCCCTTGCAGTTCCAGGAAACCACTATTTCTGTCTCTGAACATTTAATATCAACAAAATCATACCATATATATTCTTCTGTGACTTGTTTCTTTCACACCACGCTGTGTTTTCAAGGTCCATCGTGGTGCGGCATTATCAGCATCTACTCCTCTTTCTGATGGAATAACCTTCCATTGTATGTACGTACCACATTTTATTTACCCATTTCTCCATCCATGGACATTTGGGTTGTTCCCACCTTTGAGCTGTATCAATAATGATGCCACAAACATTTATGTACAAGTTTCTGTACACTTGCTTTCAATTCTCTCTGTTATAGATCTAGAAGAGGAATTGCTGGGTCATATGATAAATCTATTCTTAACATTTTGAGGAACTGCGAAACTATTTTCCAAAGTGGCTGCACTGCTTTACATTTTCATCACTAGTGTATGCGGGTTCTGATTTTTCCACATCTCCATGTGGAAATTGTTATTATCCATCTTTTTATTATAGCCACCCTGACTGGTGTCAGGTATCTCATTGTTCCAATAATTTCTCATCTTTAATGATGCTCCTATGCTCTCGTGTTGTGTGGATTTTAATATCCAACAACCGTTTTGTTAAAATCCCAAAATGGAAAGAAAAGATCAATAAAGAACTCTGGAACTTTGGTGCACCATTCAAAGTTGTCCATGGGTCCCAATGCTTGGGAAAAAATGTTTATTTGAAGGTATAAGCGTGGATATTGCATAAACCACATATTATTACTATTCAGCAGCAGCTATTGAGAACATATTGGCGACCAAATGGCTATTCTAAGTGTCTTAGAGGAAATTAAAAACACACAGGCTCCTTACCGCCAAGCACTTGCAGAATTCTGGTACTCATAATGATGGCAATAATACTGTTTACATGCACCTTTACAGATTATATAGGGCTTTGAAATTTTAATTCTGATTTCTGTTTCTGGGGCCAAGAGTTTCAGCAGCCATGTCATTCAGGCCCTAACATTGTATCGTAGGGGACTGGGAGGGTTTGGCAGGCTGAGAAACGGTGACCCACCCAGGTCCTTGGCTCTGACTGCCCTGATCTGCCCACAGAATCTGGTCTTCACCTTTGTTAGTTTTCAAAGAGGTGCCAGGATTCAGGGGGCCCCCATCCTTGTTAAACTCCCCAGAGACTGACTAGTAAGCCAGGCTGGCTATATACGAACACACTCTGCCCAGAGAATCAGGAGAGTCAGCTGACATTCTGTGCATTCTATCTTCAGAGGGAAAGTCTCCTGGGAGGCCCCAGGAATTAAAGAAAAGTAGGTTGGATGGTTGGCAGGGCCAAGTGACTGAGCTAAGAGCCCCTGATAGACACAGGTCCACTCCAAGGCTATAACCACCAGACAGACATGAGGATGAATGTTAACAGCTGGGAACCCCCCTCCCCACATAACAGTGCTGAAATTCTCTCACAAACTCGTCTTTACACTCTTCCAAAATGCTGAATCAGTCACCAGAGCTTCCGCTATTACTGCACCTAATGACCAGCATAGAAGCCCAACACCTGGTAGGTACTCAACAAGTAAATGGATGAGTTGGTGAATTAAGTTTCAAAATTATCTTCATTTGCTACACATTTAGATAAGATTCTGGAGCCGTTCTCCTCTTAGGAGTCAGTCGCACATTATTTCTCGGGATGAGTTATCTCCTGGGAAGATTTCCAAAGAATCATTCAGTAGATCACTTTTCACTCATTTACTCACTATTCATCTAACAAACATTTCCTGGGGGCCTACTACATACAAGGCTCAACAGCACATGTAATGGGGCTTTTAAAAATTATATATATAAATATACAAAGAAAAAAAGGCATATCAAAATAAAGGACAAAAGACATACCAAAATGTTAACAGTGGTGGCATCATTGATCATTTTGTTTCCTTCTTTTGCTTATTTGCATTTACTACAGTGCCCATGTCCTGTTTATTTGAAGTGTTTTAAAAGCATTCAAGATGCATCTTGCCCTCAAAAAACATGGATAGAGTGAGTGGGCAGGAAATGGGACAAGACAAGCTGAAAAATGACAACTCTGACACAAGTGCAGACCGTGATCCTTTCCTTAAAAGGCTTAAATGCTGTTAGGGTTAAGAGGAAATTGCAACGACCCCGACAGATCAGGGACCAGGTCACAGAGGTGCCATCCTTGAAGGGCTGGAGGGTTTCTCCAGGGAGCAGGACCTCAGAGAGTGGGAAGCATAAAGGTGGGGCGACAACAAGAAGTCTTCACATTTTCTGTTTTCTTTGAGACCATTTCAGTGACCTTGCTTGCGCAGGCTCTGGCTCTCTAACCTCCTACCCCAACAAGGCAAAGGATCAGGGCTTACCAGGAGATGGGGATGCTGGGGGAGGGCAGAGTGGCAGAGGGAACATCTCTGATGGGACACGCTGGGGGAGCCCCACGACGCAGGAGCACAATGATGAGATCCAAGAGGGATGGGAAGCCTGAGAAGGAAGTCCAATCACATCATGATTCCATGGGCAGGAGAAGCAGCTGGGTACAAAGAGGTAAACTGGAGGGCCTAGTGTCCAGATAGGCCCTAACAGAGTGGGACCAACCTGGAGGCATTTATTAAAAGTCTTTGCCAGCTGGGTGCAGTGGCTCATGCCTGTAAACCCGTACTTTGGGAGGTCAAGGCGGGACAATCCCGTGAGAGCAGGAGTTTGAGACCAGTCTAGACAACATAGTGAGACCCCCATCTCTATAAAAAAATTGAAAAAACTAGCCAGGCATGGTGGCACATACCTGTGGTCCCAGCTACTTGGGAAGCTGAGGTGGGAGGATCACTTGAGTCCAGCAGTTTGAGGCTGCAGTGAACTATGATGACACCACTGCACTACATACAGCCTGGGTGACAGAACGAGACCTTGTCTCAAAAAACAAAAACAAAACCCACCAAGAGCCTTTGCCCTCTCATCACCACTTATAAGAAGTTGGCCAAAGTGCAGCAATCAATGCTGTTCTCAATGTAGCCTCACCCTGTGCTGCCCAGTCCTCTGCTGCCCTTCTGCTGGCATGGGTCACTCTCCCATATGCTCTGCAAAGCCTTCCCTGATGCTCCTGGGCAGAATTGACTCCCTTTTTCCTGTGTTTCCTCACCCCTTGCTTTATACCATCATTGCCCTCATCATTATCTAGCATGCTGTATATAAAGTTGTACACATTTTAGTTCCTCAGATTGTGAGGTCATTGAAGGCACGGTCTCTGTTTCATTCATCTTTCTATCAACAGTGCCAAAGTGGGCGATGCAAGTCAAAGCATTCAAAAGGGAGGGAGGGAGGGAGGACAGGAAGGAAAGGAAGGAAAGGGAAAGGAAGGAAGGAAGGGAGGGAGGGAGGGATGGAGGGAGGAAGGAAGGAAGGAAGGAAGGAGTAAATGAATTTAAAGGAAATACCAGGTTTGTTTAGAAAAATATTGTCTTGGATAAATGTCATGACTAAGAGTTCATCTCAACATGAGATCAGAATAATTAGCAAATTGTGCTTATGTTTACACTTTTGTTCTCAAGAGAGACTATTTACATATGGTCTCCTGCATTGATTAGAGCTCTTTTTGATTAGTTCATATAGGATATAGAGGTATTATTTCAACCAAGAATGCAATAAAGACAAAAGAGAAATTAAAAAATGAAATGCTTTTATTTACTAATGGTCATCAATAGCAGTGAGCTAGAAGTACAAAGAAATGCACAGTTCCTGAACCTAATTACTTTCCATAATAGTAAGATACATTAAAAGTGGGAGAAGGGCCGAGCCTTTAGGTGATTTTCTAAGAAATGTAATGCACTAGTACATTTGCAGAACAATCGGGCAATATCAGAGATACCCTTTGTGGTACACTATGTCCTCAGAAGGGAATTGATCTGCCGGTAATGAATTAAAGATGGCTGCAAATTCTCTACCACTACTCTCATGGAGAGGCAGAGTCTGTACTCTTTCACTTTGAATCTGGGCTGGCCCTGTGACTTGTTTCATCCAATGAAAAGTAGCAGAAGTCACACTGCATAACTTCTGAGGCTAAGCCTTGAGAGATCTGCAGTCTCTGCTTTTATGTGCTGGCAGTGTTCCCTCTTAGAATCCAGACACCGTGCTATGAGAGGCTGCATGGAGGGGTCCTCCTAAGGTGGTCTGGTCAACAGCACCGAGCTTATAGCCGATAGCCAGTGACCACTGCCAGCCATGTCAGTGATCCGGTTTCGACATTCCAGCCCAGTGAAGCCTCCAAAACTATAGACCCAGCCAACACCAACATGAAGCAGAAGAAGCACCTAGTTGAGCACAGTCAACCCACAGAATTGTGAAATATAGCAAATGCCTGCTGTTATTTTAGACTACTGTGTTTTCAGGTTGTTTGTTATGCAGCAATAGATAACTGAAACAACCCCTGATTTGTATTTACTGGAAAGTAAGAACAATTTGAAATTCTACTCATCTATAGGAATAGCAAAGTAGGACAGAAATAAGACTTTCTGTCTCCCAGGCAATTCCCAGGAGAAATAGCTTAGTTGGCTGTAGAAGAATTAATGAGAACAATGCAGTAAAGTAAGTGAGACAAACTGTGTTAAGTCAGCAGTGTCACTAGCAAAGTGTGCAAAAACTTACCACGCCATTAAGGCACGCAATCCAATTACTACAATATGTACAAAGTGAAATGATAAACTTAAAGTTGATGGGAAGAGTATATAAAATCAGTGGCTGTAAAGAGCATGGTAGAATCAATAAAGTTTATGAAAATGGAATTAGTTGTGCATGAATATGGGTAACAAATGCACAACATGTTCTATATTTAGGAAATAAGGAGAGAGCCCTCTGTGGTCTGAGGCTACATTCAGAATAAAGGGTTAACAAACACTCATCTACTCCCTGATTTATTTTGGTCACATCTAAGACTATTGGGTTTATTCTAATTTTTTAGGCTTTCCTTTTGCCTGTATATCTTCTGCCTCCAACCCAGTGAACTCCTACTTTTCAAGGTCCAGTGAATACTACCTCTGTGAAGCCTTCTTTACTTCTCCTGCCAGTAATTAGTCATGTCCCTCACTGTGTTCCAATGATACTTTTTACGAGTTGTTGTAATAGCACTTACCGGCTCTGTTTCAATTTCTGCTTACATGAGCTCACTGGGGATGGAACCAAGGCTTATTGAGTTTGGTGTCCCCTCTCATGGGTAAGACATGGTTCCAGGCACGTTGAAAAGGCTACGCTGTGAGTGCTCAGCATTCAAATACATAGATGAATGGATACATGGATAGATGAATACAAAAAAGATTAAATGGATGAGTGTGTGAATCCCCACTAAACTGTGACTTATGAAGTATCCTAAGAGCTGGAAAGACAGGAAAGGAAGAGTTACATGGTATCTTGAGTATTCTCTATAGGATTAGAACCATTCATTGTTCTAATAGCTTAAATTCCAATCCAGATACAATGGCAAGGACCACACTGTGTACAGGACACTCTGGCAACAGAAAAAAACATTGTCTGCAGATGAAGAGAGCCACATTATATATACATTAATTCAGATTACATTTATTGAGTGTCTATGATGTGCCAGGTCTGTCCCAGGGGCTGGAATACAGGGATATGCAGCTCTTGTAAAGTTTATGTAAGTCTAGTTAAGAGTATTAGACATTAAATAATAAACACACTCATAATTAAGTTCTGTGGAAGAAAGGACAAGATGATATGATATAGAAAAATCCAGCGTAGATGGGGTGGAGACAGAAGCGGAAGGCAGGAAGCAAGTACCAGTTAGATTGAGAGCTAAGAGTATAATTCAATGAGATTTATATAATTTGTGTATATATATATATATGTGTGTATATATATGTGTGTGTGTATGTGTGTGTGTGTGTGTATATATATATATGGAGTTGGAAGTTACTATTAGGTTGAACCACATACAATTACTGATACTTAACCATTTATGACCTACAAAATGGCAATTTCATGTGGTTCAAGCTAACGTGTGTATTCCAAGCAGGGTCAAGGACAAAAGGGTATTCTATAATACTTTCATCAGGGCAGGGACAGATGGCTGCAAGATTAGAGGGAACTGTAGCAACGGAAAGAAAACTTGCAACCCCACATTATAAAAGTAGCACCAGAATTTTAGCATTATGAATTGAGGTTTATAGTATTCTTTTGATTTTAAATACTCATGCTTGTTCTCAAAACACTGAATGGATGATTGGAGAAAAATCTGAACTTCTTTGATCTCACCTCCTTCTGAAATAAAGGTGGAGAGGAGGATGTTGTTTAAGTTTGGGCCTTGGACAGCAAAATAAACTATCATCAGAGTGAACAGGCAGCCTATAGAATGGGAGAAAAATTTTGCAATCTACCCATCTGACAGAGGTCTAATATCCAGAATCTACAAGGAACTTAAACAAATTTACAAGAAAAAATAAGTCATTCAAAAGTGGGCAAAGGATATGAACAGATACTTCTCAAAAGAAGACATTTATGCAGCCAACAAACATATGAGAAAAGCTCAACATCACTGATCGATCATTAGAGAATGCAAATCAAACACAATGAGATACCATCTCACACAGTCAGTGACTGGTGATATTAAAAGGTCAGGATACCAATAGATGCTGGTGCGGCTGGGAGAATAGGAACACTTTTACACTGTGGTGGGAATGTAAATAGTTCACCACTGTGGAATACAGGTGTGGTGATTCCTCAAGGATCTAGAACCGAAATACCATTTGATTCTCTTCCTTCATATCTTCTTGCTCAATGATATATCATTTTTATCTAAAGACACATTCACACGTATGTTTTGCGCCACTTTTATTTTCAATAGCAAAGACCTGGAACCAACCAATGCCCATCCCCAATGATGACTGGTAAATTTGTATATATATTGTGTTCACATATACCACGTTGTATCATACTATGCAGCCATAAAAGGAATGAGATCTGTTTTTGCAGGACATGGATGAAGCTGGAAGCCATCATCCACAGCAAACTAACACAGGAATGGAAAACCAAACACTGCATGTTCTCACTTATAAGAAGGAGTTGAGCAATGAAAACACATGGACACAGGGAGGGGAACAACACACACCAGGGCCTGCTAGGCGGTGGGGAGCAAGGGGAGATAGCATTAGGACAAATAGCCAATGCATGTGGGACTTAAAACCTAGATGATGGGTTGATAGGTGCAGCAGACCACCATGGCACATGTATACCTATGTAACAAACCTATACATTCTGCACTTGTATCCTGGAACTTAAAGTAAAATAAAAATAAAAACAGTTTGGGCCTTGGGAATTATGTGTTTCTAAATAAATCAGCCAGCTGCTGATTAGAATCAATTTCTAAATGAATCAGTCACCATGTACTGTTATACAGTCACAGTGACAGGAACATGAGCACCCAGCATTAGGTATAAAGTGTGCTCATGTCCCTATTACTGTGACCACATAACAAGCTACCCCAAACTTAGTGGTATAAAACTACAGCCATGTATTATGCTCACAGGTTCCAAGGGCCAAGTACTAGGAATGGCACAGTAAGGATGGTTCTTCTCTGTTCTATGATGCCTGGGGCCTCAGCTGGGAAGATATGAACCGTGAGAGGCTGGAATACAGACCCTTGTTGACTTACAATGGAATTTCATCCCCAGAAACCTATCATAAGTTTAAAATATTGCTAAGTAGAAAATGCACTTAATTCTCCTAACCTGCCAAACACCATAGCTTAGCCTAGCCTGCGTTAAGCATGTTCAGAACACTTACGTTAGCCTAGACACAGATGGGTGTTCCGCAGACATGATGGGATGTGAAAACATGAAACACAGTATCTAAGGAATACTGGCAACGCAGTACATTGTCGGGTATGGGTTGTTTACCCTTGTGATTGCGTGGCTGGCTGGGAGCATGAGAGAGGATCACAGGGCATGTCGCTAGGCTGGGAAAAGATCAAAATTCAAAGTACAGTTTCTGTTGAATGCATATGGCTTTCATACCATCTTTTTTTTNTGAGCCACCGCGCCCGGCCCATACCATCTTAAAGTTGAAAACTCCTAAGTTGAGCCATCATAAGCTGGGGGCCGTATGTAGTATGGTATGTAGTGGAACTGGAGGATCCACTTCCCGCATGGGTTCTTCACTCATTGTCTGGTGCCTGAGCTGATATGTAGGCAGCTGGCTCCACTGGACCTGTGGTACACAGCATCCCACACAGTGTGGGCATCTCGCAGCCTGGAGGCTCAGTTTTGAAAGGAAGGGTCCTGATAGGGGGCGTTTGGAAAGGCAGAATTCTGAAAGACTAGGCCAAAGCTCCATGGCCCTTTCTTCACAGCCCATTCCTTCTAGTGTACTTTACTGGTAGAAACAATCACAAGCTCACTCAGACCCAAGGTGGCGGGGGTAGGGTCAGGGGGAGCCTGCAAAAAACCCACCTCTCAGTGGGAGGAGCGTCAAGGTCACAGTGTAGAAGAGCACCTGGGATAGGAGATATTGCTGCATCTATCGTTGAAAATGTAATCTGCGGGACAGGTGCCATGGCTCATGCCTGTAATCCCAGCACTTTGGGAGGCCAAGGCAGTCAGATTGCTTGAGTTCGAGACCGGCTTGGGCAACATGATGAGACTCTGTCTCTACAAAAAATGCAAAAATTAGCCTGGTATGGTGGTGCATGCCTGTGGTCCCAGCTACTTGGGAGGCTGAGGTGGGAGGATTGCTTGAGCCTAGCAGGAGTCAAGGCTGCAGTGAGCCTTCATCGCACCATTGCACTCCAGCCTTGGCAACAGAGTGAGACCTTGTCTCAAGAAAAAAGAAAAGAAAAGAAAAGAAATATAATCTGTGATTAAAGTGATTAAAGAGAGTAACACCCAAAGAAACTTTTATTAGAGGGCCAGGTAATAGCTTTGCACAGGATCATTGCATATCTGCACAAAGTGAAGGCGAAGGTGGGAGTATCCCCTATCTCAAGAAGGGAGTGGCCCCACCAAAAGAATCTTTCCAAAAACAGTCCTTCTCTTGTCATAGCATGCAGAAAACTATTGGCTGTTTCTGAGAAGATGGAAGCACACACACTCCGTCTGGAGAGACAGGTGACTTCTGCCGGCAGAGTTAGAATTTTGGAGAGTGTAGTAGGGGAAACAGAGTCCCCCAAAGCAATCAGAGGTTCAGGTTGGAAAGGCTGCTCTTTGAGCAAATCACATAAGCAGTATCTGAGAGTTAGTGGTCTGAAGCAAGAATCAGATGTAAAGACTTAGCTATTGTAGACTTCAGCCCAGAAGAGGGGGAAACAGTAAAATAAATACCCTGACCTTTCTCAACTCCTGCCATTCCACCTCCTTCCACTTCCTACCATTGGCCAAACCAAACCAGAGCCAGTGACACTGTCCTTAGATGCCAGCCCCCAGAGACACAGGGCAGGGTGCAGATGGGTGGAGGATGAACCTGGAGCACAGCCCTAAATGAAAGAACCCAAAATCTAGAAAAGATAGGCTCAACCTATTTATTACATTCAAGATCCAGTGGCACAGAATAAGCAGCGATAATTTTGTGTTATTGAGGCTTATTTCTGGCTTTATGCTAATGGTACAGTAGTTTTCTGAAAAAAAAAAAACTTAATGTTGAATACATCTAGAAATCAGGATTTCTGTGTTCCGTCTGAATTACTGTAAGGCAGGCAGCATGGTGGTTGAGCTTGAGGCTCTGGAATCACATAGTCTGGGTTCAAGTCTTGGCCCTGCCACATATTAGCTATGTGGCCTTAGGTGAGTTACTTAACATCTCTGTGCTTTTATTTCCCTCACTCAGAAGTTAGGGATGATGATTGCACCTCATGGAGTGTTCTAACAATAAGATGAGATTGTATGTACCAAGCAGAGTGCTACTCTGGGTAGTAAGGGGTTGATAAATGCTACTATTGTTTTTGTGCACTAGAAGTTTTCAGAGAATAGTTTATATGTGAACAGCTCTGTACTTTTTCAATACAGTATAAAGTTGCTTAAAACATACTTTTAGTGCAATTTTAATAACATGCCTCTTAGTTATTCTTTAACCTTCATCCCCCTGACACTTTTCAGGTGGACAAAAACATTACCAGTCAAAATTTAAAATCCACATGCCCTTTGACCCAGCAATGCTAACTAATACTAGGACTTATTTAAAACAGACTATTGCCAGGCGCAGTGGCTCATGCCTGTAATCCCAGCACTTTGGGAGGCCGAGGCGGGTGGATCACGAGGTCAGGAGATCAAGACCATCCTGGCCAACATGGTGAAACCCCATCTCTACTAAAACTACAAAAATTAGCTGGGCATGGCGGCATGTGCCTGTAGTCCCAGCTACTTAGGAGGCTGAGGCAGGAGAATTGCTGAACCCGGGAGGCGGAGGCTGCAGTGAGCCGAGATGCACCACTGCATTCCAGCCTGGGTGACAGAGCGAGACTCCATCTCAAAAATAAATAAATAAATAAATAAAGTTTATTTTTTTTTTTATTTTTTTTTTTCAGACAGAGTCTCGCCTAGCCGCCCAGGCTGGAGTGCAGTGGCGCAATCTCGGCTCACTGCAAGCTCTGCCTCCCGGGTTCACGCCATTCTCCTGCCTCAGCCTCCGAAGTAGCTGGGACTACAGGCGCCCGCGACTACGCCCGGCTAATTTTTTGTATTTTTAGCAGAGACGGGATTTCACTGTGTTAGCCAGAATGGTCTCGATCTCCTGACCTCGTGATCCTCCCGCCTTGGCCTCCCAAAATGCTGGGATTACAGGCGTGAGCCACCGTGCCCAGCCTAAACTTTATTTTTTAGAGTTGTTTTAGATTTATAGTAAAATTGAGCAGAGTCATGAAGAGTTCCCATATAGCCTCTGCCCCCACACAGGCATGGTTTCGCCCATTATCAACCACCTCTACCACAGTGGTACATTTATTACAATTGATGAGCCTTCTCTGACACATTGTTTTCACCCAAAGTCTGTAGTTTACATTAGGGATCACTCTTGGTGGTGTATATTCTATGGGTTTTAACAAATATATAATGACCTGTCTCTAGCATTATAGCCCCATACAGCATCATTTCATTGACCTTAAAAGCCTCTGTGCTCTGCCATTTTACGCTTCCCTTTCTTACCCAACCCCAATCCCTGGCAACCACTGATCTTTTACTTTCTGCACAGTTTTGCCTTTTCTAGCATGTCATATGCTTGGGATTCTACACTAGGTAGCCTTTTCAGATTGGTTTCTTTCACTTAGTAATATACATTTAAGGTTCCTCCGTTCTCCCATGTCTTTTCATGGCTTGATAACTCATTTCTTTTTAGTGTGGAGTCATATTCCATTGTCTGGATGTACTATGGTTTATTTATCAAGTCACCTTCTGAAGGACACCTTAGCTGCTTCCAAGTTTTGGCCATTATGAATGAAGCTGCTATAAACATCCATGTGCTGTCTTTTTTTTGAGATGGAGTCTCGCTCTGTCACCAGGTTGGAGTGCAGTGGTGCGATCTTGGCTCACTGCAACCTCCGCCTCCCAGGTTCAAGTGATTCTCCTGCGTCAGCCTCCCATGTAGCTGGGACTACAGGCGTGCACCACCACACCCAGCTAATTTTTGTATTTTTATATTTAAAGCCCAGGCTGGAGTGTAGTGGTCTGATGTCGGCTCACTGCAGCCTCCGCCTGCCAGGTTCAAGCAATTCTCCTGCCTCAGCCTCCCAAGTAGCTGGGACTACAGGCACATGTTGCCGTGCCCGGCTAATTTTTGTATTTTTAGTAGAGACAGGGTTTCACCATGTTGGCCAGAATGGTCTTGATCTCCTTACCTCATTATCTGTCTACCTTGGCCTCCCAAAATGCTGGGATTACAGGTGTGAGCCACTGTGCCTAGCCCCATGTGCTGTTTTTTGTGTGAACCTAAGTTTTCAACTCCACTGGGTAAAAACAAGGAGCACAATTGCTAGATTGTATAGTAAAATTATGTTTAGTTTTGTAAGAAGCTGACAAACTGTCTTCCAAAGTACTATCCTTTTGCATTCCCGCCAATAATGAATGAGAGTTCCCCTTGCTCCACATCCCCACCAGCCTTTGGTGTTATGAGTGTTCTGGATTTTGGCTACTCTCATGGGTACATAGTGGTATTTCATTGTTTTAATTTGCATTTCCCTAATGACATATGATGTGGAGCATCTTTTCATGTGCTTATTTGCCATTTGTATATCTTCTTTTGTGAAGTATCTGTTAAGGTCTTCGGTCCATTTTAAAATTAGATTGTTTCCTTATGTTGAATTTTAAGAATTCTTTGTGTATTTTGGATAAAAGTGCTTTATAAGGTATGCCTTTTGTAAATGTAATATTTCCTCCAGATCAGTAGCTTGTTATTTCATTCTTTTGATAATGTCTTGGCCAGGCACAGTGGCTCACACCTGTAATCCCAGCACTTTGAGAGGCCAAGGCGGGCAGATCACGAGGTCAGGAATTCGAGACCAGCCTGACCAACGTAGTGAAATCTCATCTCTACTAAAGATGCAAAAAATTAGGCAAGTGTGGTAGCATGTGCCTGTAATCCCAGTTACTCAGGAGGCTGAGGCAAGAAAATTGCTTGAACCCTGATAGTGGAGGTTGCAGTGAGCCGAGATCGCACCATTGCACTCCAGCCTGGGCAACAGGGTGATACTCCATCTCAAAAAAAAA
>NW_016807364.1:437916-448471 GCF_001698545.2 Rhinopithecus bieti
AAAAAAAAAAAAAAAAAAAAGAAAGAAAGAAAGAAAATGTCTTTTGCAGAGTTGAAATTTTTAATTTAATTTAATTTAATTTAATTTAATTTTTGAGATAGAGTCTCTCTCTGTTGCCCAGGCTAGAGTGCAGTGGCGCCATCTCGGCTCACTGCAGCCTCTGCCTCCCAGGTTCAAGCGATTCAAGTGCCTCCATTTCCCGAGTGGCAAGGATTACAGGTGTGTACCACAATGCCGCCTAACTCTTGTATTTTCAGTAGAGATGGGGTTTTGCCATGTTAGCCAGGTTGATTTCAAACTCCTGATATCAGGTGATCCACCCACCTCAGCCTCACAAAGTGCTGGGATTACAGGCACGAGCCACCGCTCCCAGCCTAGTTTTTTAATTTTAATGAAGTGCATTAAAATTTTTTTGCATTGATTGTGCCTTTGGTATTGTATCTAAAAAGTCATTGTCATACCAAAGGTCATCTAGGTCTTGTCCTCTGTTACCTTCTAGGAGTTTTATAGTTTTGCATTTTATAATACTAGAATTTAACCCACGGATATGTGTGTTGCATACAAATAAGTATGCTTGAGGATGTTCTCTGCGGTTTGTTTATAGTTTCAAAAAATTAGGAACAACACAATTGTCCATCAGTAGGGGACTGGTTCAATTATGGCACAGTCTATACGTGGTGATGTTGAACAAGCTTCAAGATATACTGTTGAATGGAAAAAAAAATCAATATGCAAAGCAGTGTTAACAATGTGCCACCTCTTGTACTTTGAAAAGGATACAGTGTATACACACACATACAAACATACAGACACACATACATACATGCTGGTATACATGTAGACTATCTCTGGAACAACACAGAAAAAACTAAAAACAATGGTTGCTTCATGTGCAGGGGAAGCAAAGGCCTGGGGAGTGGGGCAGGGATGGGAGGAAAGGGACCTCATCTTCATTGTATACTCTTTTGGACATTTTTAGCTTTTGACGATGTGCACATATTATTCAGTAAAATTAATGAAATAAAAATCCAAATACAATAAATGCATAGCAATGGACACCTGTTCTGTACAATTCAAGGACACATTTTAGGGTTGAACAAATAATGCTAATACATTATTAGAATTTAATATTTAGGTATCATACTTTTGATGATTGTAAAGCTAAGATTTCTGGAGATGTGGAGGAAATGGAGAGGGATAATCCACATACGGATGGGCTTGCAGCATGGACATTACCTCAGGCTTTCCTCTGCTGGGAGATGCAGCTCCATGGGGAGGTCTCTGAGGGCAAGGAGGGGTCTCTCACTGGGTGTCTCTGCCAACCATCCACATCAAAGGTCATTCTCACTCCTGCCATCTAGCAAAAAGGGTGTGAATTTTAGGAGACAAATTATTAGACTATGGCATTCTCCATTTCTTCTTTACCAGGGTGTCATTTACTAGCATATTTTAGCAAAATAGGATGGCATTAAGAGTGCAGAGGTGAGGAGGCCTGGGAAATGCTTGGGAAGCGAAGGCCTTGACTGGAGAGCAGCAGAGGTCTTTGAGGTATCCTCAGAAAGCATGCCTTGCCCTTTCCCTGGTTCTAAACGGAAAGGCTACACAGCAGGGAGCTCTGTGTGCCCCACCACCTGATTGCCACCCAGTGCCATTGAAGCTTAGCCTGTGCCCCAGGAGCTAAGCAGAGATGGCCAGCCTCCAGCCTTCCAGGAGCCTCCATGGCCTCCAAGACCATGCTTCATCTTTGTTGGTGGCCCATGTGCAAATGGGCCAGGGATCTTAGAGATCCCCTTGAAGTCATAGCCCTGGACCTCCTCCCACAACCACCTGCTGTGATGAACTGAGTCTGGCCTTCTTGGCACAGTGACCGTTCTCTTGTTGGAGGCTGGCCACCTCGAGTACAGTGATTAGACCCTGAACCAGGCCAAGTTAAAGCACAGGTCTCTAAGTCCTATTGTGTAGAGTGTGGTGGAGTGCAGGGTTTCCCTGACTGAAACTGCAGATAAATAAAGAAATTCCATCTCATTGCCTATCATTTGTTCTTGGTCTTCCCCCACAAGCCAAAATTACCAGAAAAGTACACACAGGTGAGCCAGAGAAAACCAGGGAAGTAAAGACCTGGGCCAGAGCAGCAGGGCACTAAATCTAAACAGGTGCTAGGATCCAGCTCCCTAGATTTCTTTGGGGCCTGGTTTCATCTGGTAGACACTCACCTGGCTCGAGAGTCCTACAGATGACTGCATGGGCTGTCCTGTCTCTGAATCTCACTTAATACTTGGATTCAGAGATGGCTTGTCTGGAAGGAACACTCTGCCCCACGTGAAGACTTTTTCTAAAGCAAGACTTTTGTCTTTTAATGAGAAGCATCTTATCATTTTTACTTGACCCCTGGACTGCAGTGGAAGCCGTGTCCCAGCTTGAACGTCCTCTCACTCTGGAGTGCAAATGAGCTCCCACTTGCACCACGTGTTCCCTGTGTGCTGGGCCCCGCTGGGCGGTCAAGGGCATTGTCTCACTTACTTCTCACAGCATCCTCTGAGGTGTGCACTATTTCTAGCCTTGTTTTACAGAGAGGAGATGGGTTTGGAAAGGAAAAGCAAGTTACCCAAACTCAACTGGGCAGCCTGACTCCATCCCTCTACCCCTCATTGCTCTTTTAGTAGTTTAAACAACACATCCAAAAGTTAAAGATCTAAAATCCCATTTATTGACCCCCTAAAGTCCGATGCTTGATTTCAGTGATGTGGTCCTGTAGTTCAAGCAATGCAGGGTAAAGGAGATGGAGTCAAAATCTTCCGACAGCACCCAGTGCCTTTGCATGCAGGAGAGGGTACGGCTGCCCACTGCTGTCCCATGGATGGTACCTTCTCCTTGTCCTTCCTCCAGAGAAGAGTTGTGGTCACCGCTGACCTGCCACAGTGGGAAGCAGCTTCCCTCGGCAGACTGGCAGTGTGTATGGAGAATCTCAGGGTTCATTGGACCTGCTCTTGGAGGTGAGGGTCTGCCCCACCAACCATCACTTTATGTCCACTCTGGCTCAGGACATCTGCTTCTGAGCACACATGCAAAACATCTCCTCTCCAGGCAGGGCCTTTGAGGGGATATCCTTGAGCACAGCCTGGCTCGTTCAGGCTTCTCCCAACTGGAAGATCACCTGCTTTCATCGATCTCTAATTTAGAGTTCCCTACCTGATTTAACAAGACACTAGTGCTGTCCTCAGGATTCCTGGAGTCTACAAGGCTTTGCTTGGAAATCCCTGGGGAGAAAGAAAGGCGCCCTAAACTTCTTTCTTCCTCACCTTTAAAGGGGTTCCCATTCAAAATCCTCCCTGGTCCCCTCCTTTCCTAAACAAAAGGCATTCTTTACAGTCCCAACTCACAGTTTGTTCTGTTTTTCAATATTTGGTGGTTGCTTTAGGGTAAGATCCTTGGGGTATTTAAACCACATGGATTAAAGAAGAGCAGCTGGAAGGTGGACGTTTCAGCAGAGTATCTTTTCTCTAATTGGTAGCAGCACAATCTGTAACAAGGTCAGTCTAATTCCATTCTGCTGAGAGAGGAAGAGTTTTGTTTTTATTATCCTTCCAAGACTGGCAAATTGGCAAGGTTTTTTTTTTTTTTTTTCTAATATAATAAAAAGTAGAAAAGCCCCAGTTTCTTCCCATTTCTGAGGAATCATCAAATGTCGGGGTCAAATGAGGACACAGACATGTCCCTTTCATCACACCATTGCCTTGCTCCAGAGCCCCCTTGTCTGCCAGGACCCATCTCATCTAGTCCAGCCTGGTTCAGCATTACTTGGAGACACATGCCACCTTCTCCCATCCCACCACTCTGTGCCCACACCTGCCAGGGCTGGTCTGGAGGGCACCTGCTTCATATCAGCGGCTTTCTCCACCTCTGGACCAGTCCATTACCCACCTTCAAGACCTTCCTCAAGCCTCATCTCTCCACAAAACTTCTCCAGACTCAACCAGACCCATAAGACTGCTCCCTTTCTGTGAATTCCTTTAGCCCTTATGCCCATTACTGCAACCATGCACTGCATGGCATAGTTCTCTAGGTGTGACCACAGCAGCATGGAGGGAACCTTCAACTGTCATAGACATAGACCCTGTGCACACTTTCTAAACAATTACTATAACCCCTTCAAACTTTTATATTGGCCAATTAAAAAGCACCTAAATACAGCCCTAACAGAGGGTAATTTGGTAATATGAATTTAAAAACTTAATATTTTGTAGACCCTTTGACCCAGCAATTACACTTCTAGAAGTATCTCCTCAGGAAAAAATCATGTATGCAGGAATGTCCATTAGGAATATTTATTCTAAAAATTAGAAATAATTCAAATGTCCAACAATAGGAAAATGGCTAAATTATAGAGGAGCTGTGCAAAGGGCTATTCTACAGTCATTCAGATATTATAGAATAGTATTTAATGACAGGCAAAGATATTAAGGTTATATTATTTAGTAAAACAAAATCAAACCAAACCAGACTTCAAATTAATGACAAATTTTACTTTAAATCATCTATCTACAGCTCAGAAGAGCTAAAAAAGAAGTAGACAAGTCATAGAATTAGAAGGTAGAGCTCTTTCGATGGGGTAATGATTCATTTTCTATATGCTAGGAAAAAACTAAAAATACACATAAACAAAGGAAGAGAAAAATTGACCAGCTGCTGCCACCCACATACAACCACAGTTAACATTTTGGTGGAGGCTTTCCATGATTTTTCTGTGTGTGCATGCAGGTGCATGTGTGCTTGGGTATGAGTGCATGTATCATGAGTGGTACTCTTTTAGTAGTCCTTGGGTCATTAACACAGAGATGCAGTATACATCCTGATTTATAAAAGCCTGATGTTATTTTGTACTTCTACCCTCTTCTGATAATGCCTTAAAATACTAATTTATTAATTTACCCTTTCCATCCCACTCTGACCTTACATATTATTGTTGCCATGCATTTTAATTCCATAGATATTATAAATTCCATGAAGCATTGATAATCAATATTTATTTATATTTCTTACATACACTTTCCATTGTTCTTCATTCCTTTCTACACCTCCAATTTCTGTCTTTAATCATTTTCCTTCTGTGTGAAGAATAACCGTTTACTATTCCTTTAGTATAGGTCTTGTGCTGACAGATTTATCCATTTTGGTTGAAAATGTTTTATTTCATCTTCATTCTTGAAGGATATTTTTACTGAGTGTAGGATCCTCAGTTGGTTGATTTTCTGTCAAGTCTTTGAAGATGTTTTGAACAGTTTTGCTGTGATGTGCCTAGGTCTGCTTTTGCATTTATTTGTCCTGCTAGGAGTTGGTAGTACTTCCTGAACCTGTGGCTCAATGTCTTTCATCATTTTTCGAAAATTCTCAGCTACTGTCTCTTCAAATATTGCATCCACCCAATCTCTCTGCTCTACTTTTGGGACGCCAATTACACATTATGTTAGATTCTTCACAGTATTTCCATGTCTCTTATTCTTCCTCTGTCATCATTCATCATTCCAAATATTTTTTCATAGCCTATCCTGCAGATCATTAATTTTCTATTCAGCTGCATCTATTCTTCTATTAAATGCACTCAATTAGTTTCAGTTACTGAATTTTTCAGTTCTACAGATTCCATTTGATTTTTCTCTGTGAAAATCACAATGTTATTTACTTATTTTGCATTTTGCTTGTTTATTATGTTTTCTCTCCATCAGAATGAAAGCTCCTCGAGGGCAGGGACTTTGGTCTGCTGTCCATATTGGCTGGTGCCTAGGGTTGTGCCTGTATGCAACAGGCACACAGTGAATATAGTAAATATTTTTGCTGTACACTGGACGGACGTGAGTGATTCTCTGGGGCTTCTGCAGAGTCTGGTTTGGGAAAGGGCGTGCTAGGGAAAAACCCTGCTCCCTGCAGCCTCCCGTTTTAATCTTTCAGTGTTGAAAAGTGGGGAGGGGCCAGATTCAGTTTGCTGGGGAGAGAGCCAGTGGGGCGCCAAGGTGCCCAGAGCAGCCTTTGGGAAGGTGTGGGGGAGGCTGGATTCCCAACTGCCAGCCTCCAGGCCTTGGATGGACCTAGGACGCTGAGACAGAACATACAACACTAGGTGAGTCACCCGCCAGTCACCAGCTTACTGAGGAACCAGAATAATGTACTGTTCTTGGTTTGAAGGCACTTGGAGAAGGAGAGGAAGGAGAGATGGGGGGCTGAATCTCTTCCCACCCCATCTCTGCCAGGTCCCAGCCGCCTCTCTGGGCCTCTGTCCCACAGATACCTGCCTGCAAGCCTTCAAAGGCCTAGGAACCCCAGTCGGGGCTCCCTGTTCTGAAGCCATGGGGTTGGAGTGCCAGCTCCAGCAGAGTTGTCTGAGCCGCGGCCTGAGGTGCTGGGTCTGACATGATTGTTGGCCATGGAAGGCCTCGGGCCATCCTGAGCTCACATCTTGGCTGCCGGCCGGCTGCTTCTGCAGCAGGGCCAGGGTGTCCCGCTTCTTAATGCAGCGCAGCTGCTCCTGCTTTGCCCGCTTGAGCTTGGTGGGGTTTCAGATCACTTGGACGATTTCCACCTTTGGCTCATTCCAGGCATTTTAGGTTCTCGGCCCGGTGCTGTTTCTTCTCCTGGCGGCGCCTCTCCTACTCCTCCTCCAGGTGAGGGGCAAAGTCCTTGGCCAGCTTCCTCTCCTGTGTCATCTTCCGCTGCCACGATGGGCACAGGGGCTTGTCCTGAAGCATCACAGAGAATCTTTTCTTGGAGTGGTTCTTCCACATTCAACCCGGTTTGGGCCTCCCCTTCGGGATTACAGGAAGCTGCTCTTCCTTCAGCTTCTTGGACGCTGGGGCCTGGGGTGAAGAACCCTTTCGCTTCTTTGCCGCGAAGCCGTCTGTCACCATCTCCCCAGCTGGAGGTGGTTTGCTCTGCTCCTGCTGACCCTGACCCCGGGGGAAGCCAGGTGCCTCGAGTGTCGGCTCCGGACCCGGAGCTTGCTGAATGGGGTTAAGGCTCTGGTGATCCTGGGCCTGGCAGCAGCTGATGCTAGGGGGCCCCTGGGGTCAGCTCCTCCTTACTTTGGGCCAACACCGAGGCCAGTACTCCCTGGCCCTGAGAACACTTGGGTGCCTCCTCACTTGGCTTCGGCTGACATCGTGGGGATTCAGGACTGACTCCAGCTGTCTTTGAGGCGACTCCAGGTGTAGGTCTTGCTGACGCTGTGGGGACCCTGGGCCTGATTCTGGCCGCCCTTGGGGGGCACTCCAAGCCTGCACCCTGCTGCAAAGACTGGGTGATCCTGGGTTGTCTCCAGCGACCTTTTGGTGGGGGACCCCAGGCCAGCTTGTTGCACACTCGGAGCAGACCTGGGCTCCCTCGTTTCTTCTGGGTTTGACTCGAACTCCACAAGGACCCGTCTTGCCCGCAAAACTGAGATGAGGTTCTCGGGGGATTCAGGCCTAGGCCTTCCAGCCCTTGGCTGTGCCTTAGCGGTGTATCCATGGTTCAGCCGGTAAGTTTCCAAACCCCTACACACATCCACAATGTTATCTTTAATCATCAGGCATGGTTATTTTAAAGTCTATGTTAATACTTTCCTTGTCTGGATCCCCCGTGGGTCTGTTCTTTCTCTCGATTTTCATCTGTACTTTTCTTATATGCCTGGTTATTTTTGCATAAATGTCTGAAATTGGTTATGAAAAAATAGTAGAAAAAGTTAAAAGTTAGAAGAATGGTACCATGTCTTCAGAAAGGATTTATCTGTGCATCTGGATGATAGCTGGGGCATTAGCAACCTAGGATCCCATTAATCCAAATTCAGGAATGAGAGGATTTGAAGCTGGGTTTCAGTCCCTTTGAAAGTTAGTTTACTTCTGGTTCATCTTTTCTTCCAGAGTATACATAATTATGAGTATTACCTCAAATTATAGAATTCAATTTCTGTTCCCCTGCATTCTGCAAAGCAATCAAAGCCCTGTTTATGTTTGTAACCTCTCAACCATAAATCTCTTCTGAGACTGGCAGAGATAGTCCTTAATGCCACTGGGTTTCCATTGCTCTGTGTTTCTGCCTTTCCCCAAATCTTAACCTGGTAACTCTTTTCTGCCTTGTTTGTTCTCTAATGCCTTCAAGCAGATTTTTACTACTTTGTTCAGCTTTTCTAATGGTCTTCCACTGATAGGTAGGTTGGTCCAAATATCCTATTCTGCCACTGCTGAAAGCAGAAATCTGATATCTATTATGAAATTCATTTTAAAGGGCTTCTATAACTATTTTTTTACCCCTATTACTGAATAATTTGCCACTTTGTTTCTTATTACTGTTGAATTGGTTGTCCTTTGTTCCTTTGAATCTGAAAAGAATTGCCAACCAAAACTGTAGAAAATTACTGCTGCCTGGGACTGCTCAAGGATTCTTTCTCCTGTGGTTCTTCTACTTATATCCCACTTTACTGCTCAGAAACTCACCCATGATACTGCCTGGCCAATTGGGACCCAAGACAAGAGTGCCTCTTGATGTCTCGCTGAGTGTAGACTACCCTGCCTCTTCCTCTCTGGGGTCTAATTCTTGCCAATGGATGAAAGCCTGTCGTGGCCCAGATCTACTGTGCTAATTCTAATGCTTTGGGGCTCTATAGAAGAAGAAAAATGCAGTCTACAATTCCACAGACCAAAGGCCTGGGAAGCAAAGCCAAAGCATCAACAAGATCATATTTTAATCTGCCTTTTGCCTGCCTCTCATTTGTATTGGTGAGAGCTACAGCTACTGGCCCCTTTTCTGTCAGTGATTCACACAATTTTGTTGCTAGTGCTGAATTTCCCAGCTACCAGAAAGAGGATCTAATGTTTCTTTTTCAAAGGTCAAGTCTATCACAGTTATTTTTTTGTTTGAGTTGATTTTAAGAACAGTCTTTGGAAGGATAGTGGGTGGGATGGCATTCTATAACACTGCTTCCCTCTCCAGGGCTCCTAATGAACAGAGGTAGGACCCGGGAGGAGGTAATTGCAGCAGTATCCAAGACTTCAGTGTTGGGTTCCTTTTGTAACTCATCCTTCCACCCACTCACTCCCCCACTCTTTGGCTTGGTTTGGAGTGCTATAACAAAGTGCCACAGGCTGGGTGGCTGTGAAACAACAGGAATTTATTTCTCATGGTTCTGGAGACTGGAAGTCCGAGACAGTGGTAGGGTTCTGGTGAGGACCTTCTTCTGGGTTGCAGATTGTCATCTTTTCGTTGTATCTTCACATGGATAAAAGAGTATGAGAGAGCTCTCTGGGGTCCCTTTTATAAGGACACCAATCCCATTCATGAGGCTTCCGCGTTCATGACCTAATTACCCTTCAAAGACCCTCACCTCCTAACACCATCACATTAGAAATTAGTTAACGTACGAATCTGAGAGGGACACAAGCATTTAGTCCATAAAACTCATTCACCTCCTCATTGAATATATACTCATTAGACCTTACCACTTGCAGGACCTTATGCTAAGTATAGTACTTCAGGGGATTAAAAAGGTTAGGCAAGGCACAGTGGCTTGCGCCTGTAATCCCTGCACTTTGAGAGGCTGAAGGAGATGGATCACTTGAGCCCAGGAGTTCGAGACCAGCCTGGCCAACATGGCAAAGCTCTTGTCTCTACAAAAAAAAAAAAAAAAAAAAGAATTAGCTGGGTGTGGTGGTGCAGGCCTGTAGTCCCAGCTATATGTGCAGCTGAGGTGGGAGGATCACTTGAGGCCGGGAGATGGAGGTTGCAGTGAGCTGAGATTGTGCCACTGCACTCCAGCCTGGGCGACAGAGTGAGACCCTGTCTCAAAAAGAGAGATTAGAAAAATCATTATAGAAGGATGATGATCTAACAGAGGCCACTATCATGGCCCTAAAATATTTGCACCATGTGATGAACGCTGAGATGCTCCTCTGAGATTTTCCCTTCAATGAAAGACCAGTTGTCCCAGCTACTGAGAGGGGTGGGCAGACAGCGTTCAGTTGTCAGACCCTTTAGGGATTGCCTCAGCTCCCGAGAGCCACCTGGCCTGGTCTTCACAGGTGGTCTCCATCCAATGAGTGTCTGATGCATAAGTATAAAGGCCTGGGCATCTCAGCCCAACTTGGGAACAGTCTCAGAGGCTATTCCTGGTTCAGAGCTCCCTGTGTGACTGGCTGAGTCTGTTGCTGGGGCTGCATCACAGCCCAGCTTCTCTGTCCAGTCCAACTTCCTTGCCCTATGTTCCACAGGTGTCAATACCAGAGGTGCTCCTTCATAAATATCTGCACATTAAACTCCATCTCAGAGTCTGCCTGCTAAGAAATTCAATCTGCCATACACCTGTCCCAGAGTATCTAATGGTTACAGAAACTGCTAGAATAAGTCAGGTTCATTTAGACTCTTGGCATAAGTCTAGCCAGGGCTACAGAAGCAGTACTGCGTGGGGCAAGGGTTGGCAATTTTTTTTTTTCCTTAAAGGGCCAGTAGTAAATATTTTAGGCTTTGCAGGCCACATAAGATTCTTGTTGTATATTCTCTCTCTCTCTCTCTCTCTCTCTCTCTCTCTCTCTCT
>NW_016807364.1:448701-462445 GCF_001698545.2 Rhinopithecus bieti
CTCTCTCTCTCACTCTTCTCTCTCTCACTCCTCTCTTCTCTCTCTCACTCCTCTCTCTCTCTCTCTCTCTCTCTCTCTCTCTCTCTCTCTCTCTCTCTCGTCTATTAATGTAAAAAACATTCTTAGCTCATTGGCAGTAGGAAACCAGGCTGAAGGCTGGTGGGCTGTAGTTACTAACGTCAGTGTAAGGTATTAAGAGCCTAGACTTGTTGGGAGGCAATTATCCATGGGTCTTTCATGTTTCTACACATCTAGCAATGCAGAGATACTAAATAACATTGTTCTAAATTATCTTTTTGTGTTAGACCACTCTTTCACATTGCTATAAAGAAATACCTGAGGCTGGGTAATTTATAAAGAGAGGAAGCTTAAGTGGCTCAGGTTCTGCAGAGGCCTCAGCGAGCTTTTACTCATGGCAGAAGGCAAAACAAGAATAGGAGCATCACAAGGCCTACTCCCACTTTGGGAGCAAGAGAGAGAGTTGGGGAGAGATGCCACACACTTTTAAACAACCAGACATCACAAGAACTCAGTCACTACCCTGAGGACAGCACCAAACCATGAGGGATCCATGACTCAAACACCTCCCACCAGGCCCCATCTCTAACACTGGGGACTGCATCTCAACATGAGATTTGGAGGGGACATCCAAAGTATTTCACTTTTGAAAAATGTTGTAGAGTGGTCAGCCTTCAAAGATACAGTGTCTCTTACCGGAGAAGAGATTAGGCATACTCTGTCCATTATAAAAGACTCAGGTTCCCTCATCTTAGTGATCCTCTCCTATAACTCAACCTACCACATGGGAAGGAATCAACTGGCCCTCTTTGTGTTGCCCTGTGGCAATAAGGCTCATGAAACCAGCTCAAGAAAATGCTGATGCTCTGCCTACTGCTATTGCTATGAGCAATAAACTGCTCTTTGTCTCTGATCCAGGAGTTTTGTGTCTATGGCCAATCCATGAAACTGTAGCAGGCTAATTTGTTAGATTACAAGTAGAGTAAAACCTCAGACCCTTCATAGCTCTTAATTTCCTAGGTTCAAATTCCTTCACCATTGATAGGTTGGTTAGATGGCCTAATTCCCAGGAACGCCCAGAGACAGGGACAGGTAGGAACCATACCCAGGGACTGCCCACAGACCTCACCAGCTGACTGCATGTTGGGCTTGCTCCATCCCTGGAGTACAGAACTCTGCAACTGCTCCCAGCTGACCTTGCCCAGGCTCTGTATTTCCTTCCCTCTTTAGGTTAGAGCAGTGGTTCTCAACGTGTGGCCACCAGGTCTGTAGTACGAGTGCCCTGTGAGAATTAGTTAGACATGCCCATTTTCAGACGACCAAGCTCTCAACTCAGATGCACTGAATTGGAAATTCTAGGGGCAGAACCCAGCATTCTGTTTTATCAAGCCCTCCAGTGGTTCCCATGAGCGTCTTGCTCTGGCTTTTCATCTCAAGAAGCAAAATGCTCTGTTTCACAGCCCGAATTCATTCTCACCTGTCGGAACCCCAAAGGTGCCAGGGTTTCCAGTGAGCAACTACACCTTTTAAGTAAATTAAATTATTTCTATGAAACTTTGACCCCCATCCAAGCATGTGTTCTAAGCACAAAATTAAAGGATCAAGAAACATGCCTCAAAGTCAAGGGTCCTGTGAGAAGACAACAAATTCAAGCTTGAGAGTTTTGCAAACCTCTCTAGGTACACATTTTTTCCCCACCTGAAAGCCCACTGCAAAACTTTCCCTACTTGTTGTCATGAGAAATAGCCCATGCCCCTTTGGTAAATATTAAAATCTCAAAATTCTTCTTTAAACATTTGAATTATCAATATCCTGACTTAAATCAATCTAATAGTACTTTTACAAGAAAAATTATTTTGGTATTAAAAAACATTTTGGGCTGGGAGTGGTGGCTCACGCCTGTAATCCCAGTATTTTGGGAGGCTGAGGCAGGCAGATCACTTGAGGTCAGGAGTTCGAGACCAGCCCAGCCAACATGGCAAAACCTACTAAAAATACAAAATCTAGAATACATAAATTAACCAGGTGTGGTGGTGGGCACCTGTAATCTCAGCTACTCGGGAGGCTGAGGCAAGAGAATCACTTGAACCTGGGAGGCAGAGGTTGCAGTGAGCCAAGATTGTGCTATTGCCTGGGTGTCAGAGCAAGACTCCAGCTCAAAAAAATACACAAAAAATGTTTTGATCATGGGCTATCAGTGTGTCACACACTTTCTATCCTAGGTAAAATATAGAGGCTGGATCCAATCTAAATCTGTTAGCATCAAGCCCAGTTCATGATGTGTGCAAAATGTACTGTGCCCGCTTCTTCTACACCCTTTCTTTGTTAAGAATGCTTCCTTTCCTCTCAATTGAGAATCTCTGATTTAATATAAGTAGAATGACAACAGGGTGAAAAAGTATAGACCAAGCACCCTAGAGTGTCACCTCAAATTGTGTCTGGTTTTTATTAGACTATATTCATTTTATATACTGTTATTTGTAAGATATAGAGCCACAAATACAGAAAAAAGGAATGAAGTAAGTCCTCACTTAATGTTGCCGATAGGTTCTTGGAAACTGCAACTTTAGGTGAAACGCCATAAAACAAAATCCATTTTCCCACAAGCTAATTGCTATAAACAGGAGCTAAGTTCCTGGAATATTTCTAATCAGAAAAACATCACCAAACTTCTAAATAAAGACCAAAATGCTCTTAATAGTAAACACTGAAATAAATATGAGCAGTACATACACTTAAGACAAATTCATAAGAACAAGATAATTATTTTCCTACTTATTCTAGTTCAGGGTGCAGGACGGAACCTGCCCCAGCCTGGACACCATCAGATCTCAGGGCACACTCACACGCACCCATGCTCACTCTGGGGCCAGATAGACATGCCGTGTGCACACCTTTGGGATGTGGGAGGAAACCAGAGTACTTAGAGAAAACCCATGCAGATGTGAGGAGCATGGACCAACTCCACATAGACAGTGGCCCCAGCTGGAATTCATTTTTCTTTTCTCATCAACGTTGTAAGAAAATAACGTTGAACTAAATGTTATTTGGCCAGGCATGGTGGCTCATGCCTGTAATCCCAGCACTTGGGAGGCCAAGGCGGGTAGATCACCTGAAGTCGGGAGTTTGAGACCAGCCTGGCCAACATGGTGAAACCCTGTCTCGACTAAAAATACAAAAATTAGCTGGGCATGGTGGTGTGCGCTTGTAGTTCCAGATATGTGGGAGGCTGAGGCAGGAGAAACACTTGAACCCAGGAGATGGAGGTTTCAGTGAGCTGAGATGATGCTACTACAATCCAGCCTGGGTGACAAGAGCGATACTCCGTCTCAAAAAAAAGAAGAAAAACGTTATTTGAGGACCTGCAGTATTTGCTAAGTGCCAAGTATTGAATACGCATTACCTCAATTCAGTACACAGCAGCCTTCCAAGGTCGACAGCAGCATCGCCGCCCCAGGTGGTTCTCATGTGCAGCCAGACTTGAGAGCCACTGATGGGTGAAGTTTGTTAGCAAATGTCATGGTTAGTGAATGCTGGGGCTCACCAACCTGCTTCTTCACGGCCTTAGGTTCACCCTGGAACCCTGAAGTTGACACCACAGATGGTAAGGGAAGACTCACAGGAGGCCACGTCTATTCATGGATGTCTGGGAAGCTGCCAGTCCCATGCCTGCCCCTCCTGGACCTGCCTGCTCTGGCCGTGGCTCTGGAATGGAATACTTGAGACCTTCCAGTGCTGATGGCACTCTTAGGTTGCCACTCGCCAGGAACATTCTGTGGCTCAATATTTGTCAAGAAGGTGGTCAGTTAAAATGGAACCTGCTTAAGAGAAAGAGCAATTATTAAAGCACCAGTGTGCCGATTGTGGAGGCTGGAGACTGCAAGTTTATATGGCCAGAGAGAGAGGGGCCTGATTTGGGTTTTTTCCCAAAGCTTCACCGGAACCAAAGCCACATCTTTGGCTCTTGCATGGTTATTCTCCCCTTGGTGCCAAGAGGGGCCTTGTGCTGGGCTCTGGGATGCCTGTTAGGCCTAGCTTCAAGCGCTGGGAGCTAGCAGAGGGCTGTCCAAGCTCCTAGGCTGTTTCCTTCTCTGCCTCCCTTACTGCCCACATTTTGGTCATTTTGCTGCTCATTAGCACCTCCTCCAGAAGGTGACCTGGTTAAGGGGAGGAGGTGAAACTCAAATCCAGCAATTTTCCTGCCTGTTAGCAGCTCTTATAAAAGTCTTGATGGACAAGCAGGTTAATGCTGTTGGCTAACCCTGGAGCCTCCAGCATCCCCGTCCAGGGGCTGCACAAGGGCTTGCATTTACTGAGCACCTACTGGCATCACTAGAACAGCAAGTGATGTTCTGTGAGGTACTGATGAGTTCACGGAGCACTTTGGAACATATGGTTCAGGTGATCCTCACAGCAAGCCTGTGGGGTCAGTATAATTCTTATCTTATTTTACAGATATGGAAGCTGAGACTGGGAGAGGCAAGTGACTTGTTCAACATCTCACAAACCACAGCAAATAAGTCCACCAGGAATGTGAATTCTGATAGGAAGTTGGAGTCCAGATCCTACTCACATTACTATACCACTCTGTTTTTCTACCATGTTATATTCGGTGTGAGGATTTCAAGTTCCCATTCTTGATATACTTCTGATCTGATGGGGGAGAAATGGCACCTTTGAGGTGAAAACCTAAAAAACAAAAGGGAAAGGGGCATCTGAGAGATCACAGCTGCTATGAGGAAGAGGAGACATAAACAAACCAGTGAGAAGGAGGAGGGGGATCTCGGAAGCGGTATCAGAAATGCACTTGAGGCTGAGCGCAGTGGCTCACGCCTGTAATCCCAGCACTTTGGGAGGCTGAGGCAGATGGATCACCATAGGTCAGGAGTTCGAGGCCAGCCTGGTCAACATGGTGAAACCGCATCTCAAGTCTGGCTGCACATGAGAACCACCTGGGGCGGCGATGCTGCTGTCGACCTTGGAAGGCTGCTGTGAACTGAATTGAGGTAATGCCTGTAATCCCAGCACTTTGGGAGGCCGAGGTGGGTGGATCACGAGGTCAGGAGTTCAAGACCAGCCTGGCCAAGATGGTGAAACCCTGTCTCTACTGAAAATACAAAAATTAGCCAGTGTGGTGGCAGGCATCTGTAATCCCAGCTACTTGGGAGGCTGAGGCAGGAGAATTGCTTGAACCCGGGAGGTGGAGGTTGTAGGGAAAGGAGATCATGCCACTGTACTCCAGCCTGGGTGACGAGTGAAACTCTGTCTCAAAAAAAAAAAAAAAAAAAAAAACACTTGGAAAGTGGGGGACATTGTGAAAGACAGAGCCCAGAGGAGGTTCTAGGCAGTGATAGGAAAGCTGGGGGCAGTGAGCAGGGGCAGGGGACTGGGTCAGCACTCCTAAGGAAGGAGACCGTGCAGGATGACAGAGTGTATGGTGCAGATGAGAGTGTCGTGGGAGGCGTGGCCACTGTGTAGTGTTAAGGCGAGTGCCAGGCTGGGAGGCTGCTTCCTTCACAACTTCTACAGGTGTCTGAGCAGATCAGGTCTGGTTGGAGCTGTGCTCCAGGAAAGCCAAGTGGCAACTGTGCGTGGATTAGGCCAGAGGGGACAGAGTGGAGGCAGGGGAATGAGTCTCACTGGCCAAGAGGGAGAAACAAAGAAAAGGAGGGGCCTGACCAGCAGAAAGACATTGTGCAAACCAAATTCTCTCTATGACTGCAATGAGCTCTCTCGGCAGTGCCTGTTAAACTAGGCTGCAGGGCTTCCATAATGTTACCTTGTAGCATCAAAGGGCTAGTTTCTGATCCCCAGGTGGCTGACATATCTGTCCTGGGATTGATAATTTTGTAGAAAACTAAGATTCCTGATAAAAGATTCAAATCTTTCAGTAATAATTTTAAAACTCTCAAACTTTCTCTAACAACTTCTTCCAGGCTTCATAAATGCAGCTGTTATTAGGGTCTTTGAAGAGAGGTAAGTGGGGGTACCTGTCTTCTACCTAATACTCCAGAAAATTTCAATTCGTTACACTTCCTCTCACTAGCCTCTCAGGTATGTAGTTTTATATCTTAGTATGAGTCCCTAAAATAAAATAAAATAAGTCCCTAAAATAAAATAAAACTGGCCCACAAAATATCTTTAAAACCAATGTTCAGTTCCTCATACTCACCTTTCCTTCTTTCTCTCCCTAGAATAGGTTTGGCAGTAAATAAATTTAGAAACTTTTTTTATTTCCTGACTTAAACTGACATTTGCATTGGGGAGCAGGTAAGAGTTTTGTTTTGGGGTGTGTGTGTGTGTTTTGTTTTGTTTTGTTTTTGATGGAGTCTCGCTCTGTCGCCAAGCTGGAGTGCAGTGGTGTGATCTCAGCTCACTGCAACCTCCGCCTCTGGGGTTCAAGTGATTCTCCTGCCTCAGCCTCCCAAGTAGCTGGGACTACAGGCGCATGCCATCACGCCCAGCTAATTTTTGTATTTTTAGTAGAGACGGGGTTTTACCATGTTGGCCAGGATGGTCTCGATCTCCTGACTTTGTAATCGGCCCACCTTGGCCTCCCAAAGTGCTGGGATTACAGGCGTGAGCCACCGCACCCAGCTAAGAGTTTTTTCCCATGTTGCATTGAGATTTTTTATTCTGTAGTTCCTACAAGCTGTGATAAATTTAAGAGTGGCCAGCGGCCCACCTCTCAGGCCTCTCAAACTGCCTGTCGGTCCTCAGAGGGTCAGCCTTCTGAGGTTGGCCTCCCCTGCTGAGGGTCAGCCTTCATGCAGATCATTTGTAACCCCAGCCCCTCGAGCTGATCCAGAGTCCAATTCTAGGCCAGCCAGTGACCTGTGGAAGGTTGGGAGCAAAACATTTTATTGGACTGATCAGATTCTAGCTCTTGAGAATTGAGATGGAGGAAGTCAGGCATCAGTATGAGCTGAAGCTAAAAGGAGATGCTGATGCAGAAAGGGGTTGGAGGGGCCATGATGGACCACGTCAAAGCCTAAGTTGTGCAGCAGCAGAAGCCATGAGGAAGCACTGAAATGTGGTCTGTGAAGTGGGGAGAGTGGAGCAGACACAGGAGCTAGGGGCAGAGGGCAGCCTGTCCTGGAGCTGCCTCCAGATCTTGCTTTCAGACTCCAGTTCAGGTCCATGTGTATCCCATGAATAAGCCCTCTGCTTCTTGGAGTGCTCTGGGTTTAGGATTCTTTCCTCGCAAAGGACATCCCTTCAAACTAAAAACCTGCCAACAACCCTAAACACCAGCATCTCCTGACACAGTGCGAGCTAGGGATACTCAGCAGCTCTTCTCAGACAGGTCTGGCAACCCAGGCTCTGCATGTCTATCATGGCCCCAGGTGCTGCCACTCTCACGGGCTCCCAGTTCACAAGAGCAAGAGAAAGGGTGGCTTGTATGAGCAACCCTGTTACTCAACTAGAAAGAAAGAAATCCCGATCTAAAACAAATAAAACCAACGAAAACTTGATTTCCAATTGATCTAAAAGGCAGTAAAGAGGCAGAATAAGTGATATTTCCTCACTTTTTTTCCCTCTCTGTGGCATTTGGGAAAAGAGTAGAGGAAGATGCTCAAATCTGGCACATGACCAAGCGCCTCTGAGGCCTCAGGGTCCTTAGTATCTTGAGGAAAGCTTTTTTCTTTAATTTTTTTTTTAGAGAAGAATTCTTGGGTTTTAAAAAAATCTGTTCTCTGGTATCAGTAAATTCACCCAGAGAGGATTTTTTTTTTTTTTTGGCTAAATGGATTGGTCTTGAATAGTTTCTAAGACTCTAACAAGAAAGTGTTAGATTTCACTAGAAGGTAGTATGATGGGATATGGTAATCATTCTGAACTCAGCAGTAGGCCTCCTGATGTGCGGTTTCCAAACATGCTGCTTTCCATTGCCGCTGAAGTCTGTTGAAGTTTTTGATGCATATTTTGCTTTTAAAATGAGAGAGCTGACTCTTGACCGAGTGACTGAGTGCAAATGGTAACATCAATTTCCTCACACATATTTTCCTATTCTAACTTCAGGCTAGATCAATGTTTGCCCTCTTCAAACACTGGAAAGGCTCCACTGGGATAGAGGTAACAGTGAGATGGGAAATCAAGGGAAAACAAAGAGTACATTACCGCAAATACCAAAGTCAAACTTGGATCTGGTTCAAAAAAACCAAAAGGTATAATATTAAAATGTAAGCTTGAAAAATATCCAGTAGACTAAACATTCACTCATCCTGATAAAAAAATAAAAATAAAGGCCTTGCCTTGGTGTCTTCTGGGCTAAACTCTTGGGCAATGGCTTTTAGTACAGTATAATTTGTTAGCATTTACTGCCAGTGATAAATTACGAGGCCCCACCATGAGATTTTACTGCTCCAGGTAGGGTGATCACAGCTTTCCAAATTGTAAATTACTTTAGCAACTACTTGGGACAGAAGGAAGTGAAACAGAACACTTCAGCTTAGAAGACCATTTCTTTTTCTTCCTCTACCCTGGTGCTTATCTGCATGGAATGCCTGGGTAAAAGCAGGCTTTAAAACATCCCGCCATCCCTTGCCTGATCAGGCTTTTAAATTGTCTTTTGAGTAAACTTCAAAGCCATCTGTTATGCAAAAGATACCAATACAACTCACCTGATGTTAAACACAGTGCTTACTGGAAGCACCACATTTTAGGTAATCATATTTTTCAAATGCTGCTCTTGGACTTACTAATCCATACTTTGTTATTTAACCAACTTCTTAACAGAGTCTTTAATCAAAAAGGTCACTACAAGGGTAAATTCCTTAAAACCCCACTAAGATAGTGGAGGCTATGTATATGATATAAATCAGACTGTTCATATCTGGGACATAACAGAGTTTTAGATATGTCACACTGATTGTGTCTTTTGAATCTGAAATCTACACACCTTATATAATAAACATTTCTTAAGGAGACAACAAGACAAAGTATTTGAAAGTGAAACTCACTTTTACTGAGTACCTTCCCTGGGTCAGATGCTTTGTATATGCTCCTTCACCTCACTTAATTCTGCCAATAGCTCCACAAATTGCTTTTCCTATTTTGTTTTAATTATTATTATTTTTTTTAGAGACAGGGTCTTGCTCTGTTGCCCAGGCTGGAGTACAGTGGTGTGATCATAGCTCACTATAGCCTCAAACACCTGGGTTCAAGTGATCCTCCTGCCTCAGCCTCTGAGTAGCTGGGACTACAGGCATGTGCCACCACACCCAGCTAATTTTTATTTTTATTTAGTAGAGATAGGGTCTCTCTATGTTGCCCAGGCTGATCTCCAACTCCTGGGCTCAAGTGATCCTCCTGCTTCAGATTCCCAAAGTGCCTGCCTGCTTCTCCATTTTATAGATGAGGAAACCAAGCTTCAGAAGTGTTAAGTAGTTTGCTATTTATTGGGAATTCAGGTACTCAAATATAAGTCTGCTATATTCCAAAGCCCCTATTCTATTCTCTATGTCCTAAGATAACTATCCTAAACAATGGCAGCTCTCTCTCTAATCCTCTTTCCTTCCCAACACCATCTTCCTGTCTTCCCCTGGCTGCACACAGTAGCTCTATTTTACTATGATTTCTGTTTACATTCTATGGATCTATTATGCTGGAAGCATGTTTGGCTGGCTATATGCAGTTATTTGTATTCCCTGCCTAGGGCATTTATTAAGCATCTACTACAGGTCAGTAACCAGGAGAGCTGTGGATGGCTGCAAGTGAGGATGGATAGATAATTTTCACCAGCCATTTCATGCCTTATTGACAATTTGACAGTGGTAGGGAACATTCCAGGGTTCCTATGGTTCTTTTTTTCCTCCCCTGAGATGGAGTCTTGCTCTGTCACCCAGGCTGGAGTGCTGTGGTGTAATCTCGGCTCACTCAACCTCTGCCTCCTGGGTGCAAGCAACTCTCCTGCCTCAGCCTCCTGAGTAGCTGGGATTACAGGTGCCCACCACCACACCTGGCTAATCTTTGTATTTTTAGTAGAGACAGGGTTTCAACATGTTGGCCAGGCTGGTCTTGAACTCCTGACCTCGTGATCTGCCAGCCTTGGCCTCCCAAAGTGCTGGGATTACAGGCGTGAGCCACCGCGCCTGGTGGTTCCTATAGTTTTGTGGTGGCTCTTCCCACTTCACTGCCACCTCCAAAGCCAAATCTCTTCACCAGCCGCACTGGGCCTGGCAAAGCTTAGCTAGAAAGAGCCCAATAAGGAGACCAGGGCATGGAAAAGGATCTGAATCACTTGTCAATACTATTATATAAAAGAAGCTAAGATGAATGAATACATTTGTAAATATTTCTGTGTTTAATTATAAATGAGTGTTTTTAAAATCTGTTGGCAAATGATCCTCCAGCAAGACTTTTATCAGTCTACATTCCCATCAGCTATGCACCAGCTGAGTCCCTGGGTTTGCAGACATTTAGCTAGCAATCTCCAGTTTGGTTTAGAGTGATGTCTGCTTGTCTGGCAGCTTCAGAATTTCTAAATGGGAAAGTCTCAGGGACAGGGATCTCATTGGGTGGAGGTGGGAAAGTGCTTTGAAACCGCATCTGCATAGCACTTTACATGAGATTGACAAAGTGTCCATTTTCCACATCAAAGAATGGGGTAGGGGAGGATTGCACAAAAGACAAGACTTAAAGCCACCATTTGCCCCACTGGGCTGAGCACTCACAGCCTTGGGCTGCGCCAAAGCCCCAGCTCTGAGTGGAATTCATTCAGCAAGATTTGTCTCCCAGAATATGACCTTGCAGACCACTGCTTTTGTCTTAGCAGATATAGCCCATGAGTCCAGCACATTTCTGACTTATCTTCTGCCAAGTTTGACAGAGCCAGGCTTTTCGTATTCACTATCTCTACTGGGTCCTATGACATTAGAGAAAAAAAATCTCCCACAAGCAGATTCAAATACCCTCTTGCTAACTAACCAGAAACCATTTGAAGTAGAAGATGGCTGATGGCAGTCTTGTATTTATCAAGTTTGCTCTTCACCAACTGGCTTCTTGGTTACCAGTAGCTCATAATAAGAGCTTGTAAGTTTTAGTGAGCATTTACTATGTGGCAGACACTATGCCATGCCCTGTACCTACACTGTGTTATTTAAGCCTTTCAATTATCCCCTGGGACAGTTACTATTATCCCTATGTCATGATGAGAAAACTGGCACTGAGAGGCTGGGCACAGTGGCTCACGCCTATAATCCTAGCACTTTGGGAGGCCGAGGCAGGTGGATCATGAGGTCAGGAGATTGAGACCAGCCTGGCCGACATGGTGAAAACCTGTCTCTACTAAAAACACTAAAAATTAGCCGGGTGTGGTGACACGTGCCTACAGTCCCAGCTACTCAGGAGGCTGAGGCAGAAGAATTGCTTAAACCCGGGAGGTGGAGGTTGCAGTGAGCCGAGATTGCACCACTGCATTCCAGCCTGGGCAACAGAGCAAGACTGTCTCAAAAAAAAAAAAGAAAAAAGAAAACTGACACTGAGAGAGGCTAAGTCACCTGCTCAAGTCCACACTAGAAAATGGTATTGCCGGGTTTAGAACTCAGGCCTGACCTCTCCGGGGCCCACCTTTTAATACAGTGTTGAAGGATGTGGGAGGTGAGTAGGGCAGCAAAGGATGGCTTTCATCATTATTTTCAAAAGTTGATTATAAGTTTGTAAAATAAAGCAGAGTGTTTAGATATATCTCACTTAGATATATTAAGTGAAATGAGATTAAGCCGTTTCTGGTCTTCTGCTATGGTGGGCTTCTGTGTTCTCTAAGCTTGATTAGCACAGCATTTCAGTGTTAACAGGCTCGTGACTCCAATCAAAGATCCTACCTGCTAGTATTCAGATGCAGTCACTCTGAGAGCAAGGGCATTTATTAAGCATCTACTACAGGTTAGAAACTGCTAGTGCTTTATGTGTGTAAAGGGATGTTTAGAGGGCCTCTTCCTGATGCCTTGGAATTGGTCCTGGGCCCATAATAACAGAGGCTATGTGTTCATGTTTCTAACTCAGGGAAAGCTTCCAAATATTGGCGCCAGGCTTCCTAAGACTTGGCAAACCCGCCTCACTACAGTCAGTCCCTCATTTCCTCCAATCCTTCCTGCTTTAGAGCCCATGGAATCAGGACCCTGGGAGCTTTGGCTTTGCCTGTGTTCCTGGACAGCTAAAGGAAAGGGAATTACTAGTTCCTTAGTAATTTTATTAGTAATTCAAGAGAATTACTAATAAAAACTGGGGTCATCTCATTCATTTGTTCCTTCACTCATGCACCAAACAAATGCCATGTGTGGAATGCATCCAGTGTGCCAGGTGCTTGTGATACCTCAGTCACAAAACCATGGTCCGTGCCCTCATGGAGCTCGTGTTTGCACATCTTCTCAGGCAGTGGACGTGCTCATTTGCCTCATGCCAGCCTGTGGTAGAAATGCAGGTGCTGCCACACATCAAGAGGCCTCCTCAGTAGGTAGGTGGGTTAGAGCCTTCTTGTTAGTGCCCATCTAAAGGGCTTCTTCCAAGCAGGAGGTCCCTGCCTGTAAAAAGCAAGTCTGTGCCCATATGGAAGTTGAGAGAGATGTAGACAAAGGCAAGCTGGAAGAAATTTCTCCATCAGAAAATAGTGGGGTTGAGGAAAGGTGCCAGCAAGAGGGACTGCAAGGCTCTCTGAGGCCTCACACATGGTCCCTTGTGAGATATAGAATACCCCCCATTTTCCTAGGGAGGGATGCAGGTGTCTTACCTGGTCTCAAGTAGATTTTACTAGAATGCTCTCCCTAGCCATATTCACAAGCAGACAAACTAATAAGGCCTCCTCTTCCTCCTTAGCCTAATTAAATCCACCTGGAGAGACAGAGGGCATGGCCTCCCTTTACACCCACTATCCATCTGAATTACCTGGACAGGACCCGGAGTCTTGATCACGCCAGTATGAAATTGTCCCCAGGCTCTCTTCTAACACTTCCCAGAGCTGCACTGTGTCTTCCTGAGTGCAATGGATCCAAGGTGACATTTACAGGAGAGTGCTGATTTGATCTCGCTTCTAGGAAGCAGGGGTAAGGCTGAGGTCCTTGGCCTTGACAAGGCAGGACCCAAAGGCCAAAGGTTGCTATTTAAACCCAAGTTTCCAGCTGAGAAAGTTAATGTTGCAACGTTGACAATATTTTAAAAACATTTCCCATAAGCAGGATGCTGCTGCTGCAAGCCAGACAAAGAAGCAGCCACTGTCCCCCAGCGGTTCACGGCATGCTTGGAAGTCAGGGTCGAAAACTTCAGAGATCACTTTGTTTTACTTAGAAACTGCTTATTTTCAAAGTTAAAATAAGCGGTTTCTAATTTTTTGTTTCTACTGAGCTGCTCTGTTTGTTATCTATTAAGTGATCAAAATAGGCAAAGGCTTGCTTTCGACATTTTTTCTTTTTTTTCTTTTTTTTTAAAGATGGATTCTTGCTTTGTCGCCCAGAATGGAGTGCAGTGGCACAATCCCAGCTCACTGCAACCTCTGCCAGTAGGGTTCAAGTGATTCCCACGCCTCAGCCTCCTTAGTAGCTGGGATTACAGGCACGCACCACCATGCCTGGCTAATTTTTGTATTTTTAGTAGAGATGGAGTTTCGCCATGCTGGCTAGGCTGGTCTCGAACTCCTGACCTCAAGTGATCTGCCCACCTCAGTCTCCCAAAGTGCTGGGATTACAGGCATGAGCCACCACGCCCCTCCTCTTTGAACATTTTTCTCCAA
>NW_016807364.1:462892-511986 GCF_001698545.2 Rhinopithecus bieti
ACGCCCCTCCTCTTTGAACATTTTTCTCCAACATTTAAGGAAAAGAGAGGTTCTTAATTACTGACAGGAAGGTGATTGCCCATTATTCTGAAACTCAAAAATAAAAGTGCAGTAAGATTGATCAGAGGATTTGCTCTCTCTGGAAATACTGTTCTTGCCATCTTTCAAGCAAATGGCGGCTCACTGGTAGAAATTTCAAAACCTGTGCTTAAACTGCCAAATTCCTTTCCTCTGCTGTTCCCATTTCTCTGTAATGATGGCCCCAGAAGGGAGGCTCAGCGCAGGCAGAGGCTCACTCTGCCTTGGGCAGCATGGAATGTCTCACCCTTGACACACAAACACAGCCAGGTTCCAAGGAGGTCCTCCATAAACATTTGTGGATACATATTTGTGGTCTGTGTCTGCAGTGCATTTACCTTCTCTATTATAATTCACATTAGTCCTCCTTTGTCTCTCTAACAATAGAGAAGGGTAGGGAAACCTTTTTTGTAACCTAATTTCAAACTCATCACCTATTTCTTTCATTACAACCTTCACCATTTAGAGCAAGCAAAGCCAGTCTTGGGTCATCATTTTCCCATTAGTGGAGGACAGCAAGGGTTCACTTTATATGAATATTCTTTCCCTTTCCCACAAAGTAATGATCTAAGACTTATAGCTAGGGGGGAAAAATGGTGTTCTTCCCAACCTGGAAATGGCATTGCTCATTAAGTGACTGAGGCTTGCTGAATCCTATGCAAATCAGTCCTGATGAGCCTTTAACTAATCTGTTTACAAACCAGACCTGCTAGACAGGCCTCAGTGATTTTCTATCAAAGCAAAAAGCACTGCTCTTTATGGGGATCTGGCTGTCCCTGAATGGGTAGTTTAAACATAGACTCTTTCCTTCAAAGTAAGATCAAAGGCTTTATGACTCCTAAATGAGTGCATTATTTCCACTTACTACCTTCTTGTTTGCAATTTGTGTTTATTAACAGCACTGTCTCAGGTTTACTTTGTGACTTACTAGTTTCTGAAAACAGTATGGCAGTTTTATGGACCACAGTATACATTTGTGGAGATTATGTAGCATATAATACATAGAATGGCCCATCAGACAGGACATGAGGCAAAGACAGTTCTCTGCAGAGATGACAATGCCTGACCATGCAGAATACATTCATGATTTTTTTTTTTTAAAGAAACCATCTGGCATAACAGGGCTAACACAAGAAAAGATTCCCCAACTCTCCAGATTTGATAACTCTTTGACCACCTTAGAAGAATTTTCTTTGAAATTTTATTTCTTTTGAAGAGAGTAAGTTCCTAAAGCTGTATTGTTGGTGAGGGAATGCCACTGGTACTTTTCAAGGAGAAGCACAAACAGGTTCTTTTAGAGAACAAGCAGATTGTTTTAAAAACAACAAAGATTCCAGCATGTAACTAACCACTTAAGAAACCCTTCTTTTAGTCCTTCAGCCAGCAGCTTCCCAGTGCGAAGACAGAGGTCTCTATCGTCCCTGGTCCTAACACAGAGATTAGAACCCTGTCCTTGACTCCCACCCTCCAATTCATCTTAGGAAGATAAAGCTGCCAAGAAAATTGCATCTTTTAAGATTTGTGGTGACTCAGGTATACAGGCTTCAAGGTGTCACTGACCTATAAAAGAGACTAGACTAAACTGCAATGAGTACAGTGCAATGTGGGGAACATCCAGCTTTGGAAGGGGCAGCTTTTAATGTCACTAGATGGTCCAGCCAGAAATTAACTGGGATGGCCAGGAAAGGCCATAATCGGGGACCAAGCCACTGTTCAAAGTCATATCAGTTTTTAATAGATTTTTTTTTTGGACACTGAAGTGAGCATAAATTCACAAGGATAAAAACACATTTGTCAGAACGCCATGGACAGACCCCTACCAATCCAAAATGAATTGGGCTGAAAGTGGCAAGCTGGACAACAGGGAAACTAAACCCATCGTAAATCTTCTCCTTAAAAGTCTCTTCCAGCTTATCACCTTCTAAGCGTCCTTGATGGCCCAGTTCTGCCATCGCAACTTTGAAAAAAAAAAAAAACAAAAAAACAGAGACTATGTATTAAACTCAAGTCAGAAAAGCATGCCTGCACACACAAGCAGAATCAGAAATTATGTTGTAGAGGCTGGAGAAATAAGACATTCGAATCACAAAGTGACAAACACAAAAATTTTTAACTTGGAGATACGATGACTCCTAGAACTCACAAGAGGAAAGTAGTCTGAACCAGAGCGCATTAGGCTGTAACTGTATAATAAAACATGTTAATGAACATTTATACTGGACTATAATATGGCAGTTGAGGTACAGGATATAAAGATACTCTCCCTCTCCAGCAGTTTGTTTTATGTTTCACTCTAGGGTAGTAGTCTGTATCCTGACTCTTGTTTATGTTAACTGTTTGCATCTCTTTGTCTAAGACATAGATGTTTCATCTCTGAGACAGAGGGTCAATTCTAGGCAAAGTAAAAGCCAAATAAATGAGTTAGGAGTTAACTAGTAGAGCATACTTACATTAGTGCAAATAAGCTATCGGGTCTCCCTGGTCATCTTGGCTCATTAAAGGAACAAAACTAAACCAAGCAAAGAGAATGAATCATGTTTGGCACTTATAGAGAGTGGTCCTCAGGTCAGGGTTAAGGTCATTAAGAGGAGGGATGGAGAGACGAGATGAAAGCTGCATTTGCTCTGGAGTCTCTGGGATTGGAACTCTAAGGTGAAATTTCTGGAAAAGGTCTCAAATAGTCTAAAATTACCACAGACTACTTCAATTCTATCCATAAATGGTATACAAACGAAGTTCAAGAGGCACAAAACAAATGTAAAAGACTGGTGAACTTGATATCATCTGAACTCCTCACAGGGGCTGAAAAGCTCCATCTGGAAGTGAATTAACTCTTTCAGGGCACGAGGCTATCTCTTAATGGTGCTGGGAGGAGTCATTCACTTCCAAAAGGCCCAGACCATCATTTTTACAAGGAGAACTGGCAACAATTATGCTCAATTCATATGATTAAAGGGAAAATAGTGAAAAGATTTTGAGTTTTGATTTGACAATGTCCATGAGAAGTTTTCCACTCTAAAATCCTGTTTAGTATTGACACAGTATTTATTCGAACCTACAGTAATCCAAACTCTAAAGTATTTTAGGCATTTATCATTTTTAATGACTACAGCAAATGCCAAATTTTGTCCTTTTGAAGATAAAATGCTACACTCAAAAAGTCACGGGATTTGCATCTACAGCCAGGGCTGAGAAGCATACCCCAAACCTGCTTTTGATTTTATGAGTCTGGCTGTGAAGAAGGTTTCCATAGTTTCTTCCTCTGCCAATGTCATTATTTCACAGAGAGGCCTGCCAAAATGCAGCTTGAAGCTAAGCTTATGTGTCAGGTTTATTCAAGTGGCTCATTCTAGATGAGCTTTCTTGCTATCTCTTTACCAGGCATGACGGACCATCATTAATAAAAATGTATTGATCTTTGAATCTATTCCTGGCTATAAAAAAAACCTTAATAAATGAGATGGCTATATGAGCAATAAATAATACCTAACCAGAGAGAGTCCAAAAACTGTCAGAAGCACATGCCTCATGTTTTCTTAAATCCTTAACTACGGGGAATCAGAATTTTAGAGCTAAAACAAACCTTAAAGATCAATGGAATGCCCTCATTTTAAAGAGAAGGAAACAGATCTACAACACACATAGCTTAGTGCTGACCTAGGACTAGAACTCAGGTCTTCTGTCTCCCAGCCCAGGAACCATTCTTGTAACCAAGCCATTCGAAAGCACTCCCTGTAGGCTGGTTGCAAAGGGCTTCTGATTTACTGTGTTTTCCTATTAATGCTCTAATCTGAATAAAGAAGTCTTCATCCCCTTTAGATATTCTTGAATTATTAAGTGATGAATACAATTACATAGCAAAAGGTCATCTTCAGTCTGTCTGCCACCAATGAGAGACGATTCCACTTGCGCATCGGTATGATGGACACGCTAGTTTATGGGTCTGACACCTTGCATGGAATGTTACAAATCCCTATGATGTCCTTAAGCTCCCTCTTCAATTGAACTGAAAGATGGCTAAAAACCCCACTCAGGCAGACGCCTCCCCATTGGCTGGCCACTTGAGAATGCTCAAGGGTGCAGTTACCGCAGCTGAGGCTGGTAGTAACTCGCGGTTTTCCTGAGCAGCAGCAGGCTTCTGACAGTAGCCTGGGTAGAATTTATGCACATGGATAATTTTGCCCCATTCTCTGCTCGGATTTGCCTTTCTCCCCCCTACAATGTGGACATATTATACACATTTCTGATTACTTAGAAAACAAGATTGAACTTTGTGTAATGTGAAGAAGGGCTAAGGAGTGGGCCCAGTTCATTTGGTGTTCGCTTTCATGTGGACTCGGCTGTGGCTGAGCAGTGTGCTCCATTATAATGGTGTCAGATTAGCAGGATGGCAGAGTCTCTCAAACACCTATTTACAGATTCCCTTGAATAAATCAAACCTAGATTCTTCTGAGATTCACCTCATGTCTCAAGGTCTACATAGCATGTTATGTAAGATGACATTTGCAACGGCTGTGCTCCATAAGGGGAAATAGGTGCATGCTTTACTGTAGGCAAGTACATAAAAGTTTAGACTAAGCTTGCTACCAAAAATGCATACTTTCTCTTTTCCAGAATTTCTCCAGTTTTAACAGCATAAGCTAAACTTTTGACTAATAAACTTGGTCTGCTAAGCAAGAATCTTTAAGAAAACATTTATGCAGTCAGTAATTCCCCTAACATAAATGTAATGCCCGAGCTTTCTTTTTTTTTTTTTTGAGACGGAGTCTTGCTTTGTCTCCCAGGCTGGCGTGCAGTGGCACGATCTCGGCTCACTCCAAGCTCCAACCCCCGGGTTCACGCCATTCTCCTGCCTCAGCCTCCCGAGTAGCTGGGACTATAGGCGCCCGCTACCACGCCCGGCTAATGTTTTGTATTTTTAGTAGAGACGGCGTTTCACCGTGTTAGCCAGGACAGTCTCGATCTCCTGACCTTGTGATCTGCCCGCCTCGGCCTCCCAAAGAGCTGGGTTACAAGCGTGAGCCACCGCGCCTGGCCCCGAGCTTTCACTCATTCATTTATTCAAACGCTTATTGAGCTCTTACTTAATGCTAGGTGCTGAACCCAACGCAAACCTCAAAGCTGACAGGACACATTCTGTGCCGTCCAGGAGCTCACAGTCTGGTGAGGAAGACAAATGAGCAAACCTGCAAATATAATGTAACAGGGCAAGTCCTGTGATGAGAAAGATATCAACAAGGAGCTATGAAAACAGAGTGGCCACAACTGAGTCTGAAGTAGCCAAGGAAGGCTTTTTAGAAGATAACTGTGCTGAACCGGTCACAGTGCCAGAAGGGGCGGCAAAGGGCATTCCAAATGGAGGAAATGACATGTGCAAATGTACTGAGGTGTGCAAAGCATGGCAGGTTTGGGAAAAGACAAGTACTGCGGGCAGTGGTGCCAGTGAAATAGAAGCCCCGGCAGGAGGGTCTTGGAGACCAGACTGTATCCTAGACTCAAACATTCTAAACAGGGGGTTGGCTGGATTGGATTTCAGTCTTAGACCTCTTCTGCAGCAGTGCTCAGCAACTGGGAAATAAAACCAGGCTGGTGGCCAAGAAGCAGCTTTAAATCTAGAGTCAGAAAGCTTAGTAGCCGCCAATGGCTGGGGGCAGGGAGAATGAGGAGTGACTACAAATGGATCCAAGAGATTTTGCAGGGGTGATGGAAATGTTCTAAAATTGAATTGTGGTGATGGTTGTAAAACTCTAAATTTACTAAAAGTCATTCATTGTATAAAAGGAGCAAATTTCATTGTATGTACACTGTACCTTTAAAAGCTGTTAGGAAAATAAAAGGTGTCACTGAAGATACTGAAGTACCCTAGATCAGGGGTCTCCAACCCCCTGGCCAAGGACTAGTACTGATCTGGTCTGTGGCCTGTTAGGAACTGGGTTGAAGGGCAGGTGAGCGGCCAGCCAGTGAACAAGCAATACTGCCTAACCTCTGCCTCCCGTCAGATCAGCGGCTGCATTAGATTCTCACAGGACCCTAAACCCTATTGCGAACTGCACATGTGAGGGATCTAGGTTGTGCGCTCCTTACAAGAATCTAATACCTGATAATCTGAGGTGGAACAGCTTCATCCCAAAACCATTCCCCCAACCACCGCCCATGGAAAAACTGTCTTCCACAAAACCAGTCCCTGGTGCCAAAAAAGTTGGGGACTGCTGCCCTAAATAAGAACTGGTGAGGGCCTATAATAGGCACTAGAGATTTAGGATTAGCTATGGAGATTGAGTGGAGGAGTCAGGGATGGGTCCTGAAAGCCTGGGAGAAGTCATGGGGTAGGACCAGAAGGAGAAGCAGGGCTTTGGGGGAAAATGAGGAGCTCAGGTTTTGATATGCTGAGTTCAGGTCCTGTGGAACGTACACCTAGAGCAGCATTTCTTAAACTTTGCCTGACTCGCATTTTGGGCAGGATAACTATTGTTGTGGGTGCTGTCCCATGCACTGTAAGAGGTTTAGCAACGTTCTTGGCCTCTACCCACTAAATACCAGTAAAATGGACAACCAAAAATGTCTCCAGCCATTGCCATGTGTCCCCCTGGCAAGCAAAACTGCCCCAGTTGAGAACCACTTATCAAAAGATCTGAACTCATGATATTTTCCTTAGGCTTTTTAAAAATTGAGATGTAATTCACTATTTACAAATATACAACTCAGTGATTTTAATATACATCCACAAAGTTGTAAACCATCACTATTAATTCCAGAACATTTTCAATACTGCCCTCAAAAAACTTCATATCCATTAGCAGTCATTCCCCATTTCCCCCTCTCCAGTCCCTGGATACCACTTATCTACTGTCACTGTGGATTTGCCTATTATCCGATACTTCAGGTAAGTAGAATCATACAATACGTGGCCCTTTGCGTCTGCCGCCTTTCACCTGATATGTTTTTAAGTTCATGCATGTGGTAGAATGGATCAGTACTTTATTCCTTTGTATGGTCAAGCAATCTTCCATTGTGTGGATATAATAGTTTGTTCATCCAATCATCAGCTGGGGGATATTTGGATTGTTTCCACTTTTTAGCTATTATGAATAATGCTGCTATGAACATTAGTGTACAAGTTTTGTGTGGAGATATTTTTTTCCTTTCTTGGTTATGCATCTAGGAGTGAAATTGCTGGATCATGTGCCAACACTGTTTAACCTTTTGAGGAACTACCAAGCTATTTTCCAAAGTGGCTGCACCATTTTATATTCCCAGCAGCAATGTATAAGGGTTCCAATTCTTCCATATGCTTGCTATCATGCGTGACTGTCCTTAACTTCCATCTTTTGTTTTCATTTCCAGAAAGCATTTAATATTAAGCTAGATTGTTTATGACAACTTCATAGATGAGAAAATGAATGGTCAGTAGAGGGTAGCTTGCACAGGGTCACACTCAGAGGTAATTCCTTTCCAGCACAAATATTTTGTTCATGTTAAAAACTGTATAATTAATTACAATTCTATTCTTCATGTAAGATGCTGACAGGCTGAAATGTGATCTGATCTGTTTTTGCTGATTCCTTTAATTTGCAGAGATTTGGCCACAGTTAAACCCCTTCCCTCTCAACTACTCAAAACATATCATTTAGCAAGTATCTTCTCTGTTGTGTCATTACTTTCCCCCTCGTTACTGGATCGTTCCACTTCCATCCGTATAATCCCATAATATTTTCTATTTTAAAAATATAATAAAACTCTTCCTGACCCCTTATTTGCTGCCAATGTCTATCCCATTTGTCTGTTTTCTTCTGCAGCAAAGCTCTTCAAGAATTCTCTAGTTTCCAATTCCTCTCCCATTCTCAATCCAGCTCTCATTTCCAAGACTCCACCAAAACTCTTGAAAAAGTCACCAGTGATAGCTCTTTTGCCAAATCCAAATGATTATCAGCCCTATTACTCATCAGATCATTCCCTCCTTAAAATACTGTTTTCATTTGGCTCCTGGGACACTGCTCCCATGTTTTTTCCCTACTTTGCTGATCTCTCCTCTTCAGTCTCATTTGCTTATCCCCCCTCATTTTCCTAACCACTGAAGTTATAGTAACACAGGGCTCAGTCCTTGGACTTCTGTTCTTTACTTCGATGTCTATTAGGCATCTCATATAAATCCCTGACTTTTTTCTCCTAAACTTCCTACAGTCCTCCCCAAATCTTCCTCCCACGATCTTCCCCATATAGGAAATGGCAACTTCTTTCTTCTACTTTCTCAGGCCACTGACATGGGGTTATCCCTGACTCCCCACTTTCTCTCTCATGCCATCCATCAGTTAGTAGCTCTGTTTTCTAGGTTCAAAATCTAACCACCTCTTGCCTCCTTCATCATTTTAACATTCTGGTCCCAGCTACCACCTCTCAACTGGATTATTACTGTTGCCTCCGAATTGGTCTCCTTGTTTCCAGCTTTGCTCCTACAGACTCTTTTCCACATAGCATCCAGAGTGATCCCTTTAAAAAAGTAGGTCAGCTCACATCAATCTGGTGAAAAACTTTCACAGGGTGCTTGTGATAGGTTGTTTGCAAAAAGACAACCATAATGCCCCTCTTTGTGTCCACACTCTCATGCAGACCCCTCCTATGCTGATTCTGGGCTTGGCTATGAAATTTGCTGTGGCCAAGGGGAAAGTACAAACATGAAGCAAGCGCAGGCTTAGAATAGAAAGTCAAGGCTTGTCCTCTGCTGCTGCTGGGATGCTTCCAGCACTATGTGAACAAATTCATACTAGCCTCCTGGAAAATGCATGACCACATGGAAAGAAGCCCCAACCATTCCAGCAGTTTGTCTCTAGTTTGGCTGAGCAAAGCCAAACTAGAGACTTTAGCTGCAGATGAGCTGGTCTAGGCCAGAATAATAATATGGCCAACCCACAGAATCTTGAAAAACAATACGTTTGTTGTTTTAAGCCACTAAATTTTGGGGTGATTTGTTATCCGGCAAAAGCTGATACCATTGCCCATTTTGCTCAGAATAAAAGCCAGTGTTCTAACACATGCTGCAAGGCCCCGTATGATCTGGCTACCCTCATTCTGAGCCACTTCACTTATAGCCTGCCTGTTATTCCTCATATTCAGCACTGTCCTACCTCAGGGCCTTTGTACTTCCTGTTCCCTTTGCCTGGAATGTTTGTTCCTCAGGTACCTGCATTGCTTACTCCCTTACTTACCTCTGCTCAGTTGCCACCTTACTGGGGAGAACTTTCCTATCACCCTAAGAAAATACCCCAGCACTCCCTATCCATCCCCCTTATCCTGCTTTTTCTTTTTAGTTATCTGAAAAATACATATTTCTTACCTGTCCCAAACACATGAGACACCAGAACTTATGCTCTGCAAGGGCAGAAATCTTGTGTCTTGTTCATCACTGTATCCCCAGCACTTATAATAGTGCCTGGAATTTTTTATTACCGGGAAAATGATGAAAGCAATAATACTTCTGCCAAATTTGGTGTCAAGGTCTATTACCTGGAATGTTGCTAGAGGCTGAGGTGGGAAAAGTGGTGACTGTGCTCCATATTGGGGCATGTTACACTTAACACAGGCTGAATTCCTAGAGAACTGATGACCTAACAAACATTCAAACAAATACTCAATAAGGATTCAGGTAAAGCAGCAAAACGCTGGCTTGCCACTGGCCAACTCAGAGCTTTGTTCCTTTTGACCTCCCCTCCTTTCTCTTTATTCCCATCCTTTCCCCATTAATGTGAACATCAGTTTGTCAGATCATTAGTTCACTGAATGATGGGGAAGAAACAAAACACCAAGGAAGTATTANCCTAGAGAACTGATGACCTAACAAACATTCAAACAAATACTCAATAAGGATTCAGGTAAAGCAGCAAAACGCTGGCTTGCCACTGGCCAACTCAGAGCTTTGTTCCTTTTGACCTCCCCTCCTTTCTCTTTATTCCCATCCTTTCCCCATTAATGTGAACATCAGTTTGTCAGATCATTAGTTCACTGAATGATGGGGAAGAAACAAAAACACCAAGGAAGTATTACCAGTATAGAAATTTATTTGAATTCAAAATAATATGGCTATATTTATAATAATATAATAATTATCTAAAGCAAATATCATCATTGGCTCTGAAATGGGTCTAAAGATGTCATTCTTTTCAAGTCAAAAAAATACGCAGTAAGAATGTACAAGAAAGAAAAATATATAAAAACAAGTCTGCTGAGTGTTGGGAGTTGGTGAGGGATATCCTACCATACTGTGACTGAGTCCAAATAGAAAACATGCTGCAACAGTTCCCCTGCCTTAACAGCTCCCTGGAAAATAAACCAGTAACCCTGGTAGTGCAGTAACCATTTGGTTAACAGGACAAACTTCCTGATGGACACAGATAGTAATTCACTGCATATCCCTTCTCTAACTTCTCTCTTCACACCAATTCCTTTTCTTTAAGATGGGTTTCATCCTGTTGACAAAAGATTTGCTTTTATTTGTAAAGCAGATAATATCCTGATTGGAGGATTCAACGATTTAGCTGAGGATGCTCAGGGATCAAACTTTGTAAAAGGTCAATTCAGCTAGTTAGCAGAGACTATCGGTGGCTTGCAGAAAAAAAATTCAGATAATATGTTTGTTAAAAAGACAAAAAGAGTAAGTGGTTAAAAATGGGTGGAAAAATCCTAGGGATTACTGTGACCTAGACAATCAAAAGCAGACAGGCGACCTTTGATTAAATCCATTTACTTGTGGAGTGAGCCAGAAAGAGGCTCCAAGACAGAGTTTGGTTCCCAACAGTGTCCATGGCCAAAGGGCACACTCAGAAGGTCTCCTCCTCTCGTAGGAACTGGAACACGGATGAGAAGTCTTTCTTCGAGTAGCCCTTTGCACACATCATCCTGTAGATCTGATGGGCCAGACTGCCAAGAAGGATTGGGCTCTTTGTGCTGGTAGCAGAGTCTTGTGCCAATCCCAGATCCTAAATCAAACAGGAGGAGAGAACACATTGAGACTGGTGGTAAAGGCTCTTTGGAACTGTGGTTCCTAATGTTTTGGTTTCAAAGAAGGAAAAATGTAATCTGAAAAAATAAGATAAATACTATGTTAACATTTTTTAATAAGTGCTTTCATATAACTGCAGAACTGCTCCAGACAGAAACCTTCATTTCTGAGTGTCTCTTACATTTTTCCACCTTCCACAATACCTGTTGGTTTTGTTCCACAGATTTGAAGAAAAAAAAAATTTCCCTGTGTAATCTTACCTGCGGAAATTTGTAAGACTGACATAAATGTTTTTTTAATTCTTAAATGAAAACAAAGAGAAATAAAACTGCAAAACAGGAAATAGTTACAAATATTACTTCATCCAATAAATATTTGTAGTGTGCTGACAATGTGCCAGAAGCTGGGATAAAATCATGAGCAAAACAGCCACAGCCCACCCAAACTCACATTGTGTTAAGGAGAAAGACAAATAAGCATGGTATAATTGGATAGGAGGAGTACTATCATGGGATCCAAGGAAGCAGGGTCTGGGGTGCTGGGAAAAGTGAAGAGAAAGAGACAGTGAAGCACAGACCTGGAGCCAGGTGAAAACATCGGGGTGGCAGGGAGGTGGTAGGCAAGGAAGAATGATCCTGGCAGACAGAACAGCAAATGTGAAGGTTTGCAAGAGAGAGAACAAGAGGGAGAAGTGAGTTCAGCATGATGAAAGCAAGGAGTGGGGGATGGGAAAGAATCAGTCTGGTTGAGGCAAGCAAAAGCCAAGGCATCTGGGGGCTTGTCAGACAAGTTGCAGGGATGGACTTTAAGTAACTGAAACTACTACAAAAACTTCAAAGGAGAAGTGACACAATCAGGATTTTACATTTTAGAAGCGGACTCTTGCTTTGTTGTGGAAAATAAACTGGAGAAGATCAGGCTGAAACACAAGATCAGTTAAGATGTATTTGTGGTACAACACACACGAGGCTCAGCCAAGGTACTGCTAGCGGGGGAGGAGGGATGGATTCAAAGCATATTCAAGAAGCAGAATGAACAAACATCATGGGGAATGAGGGAGAGTAAGCTAAGTATGGGCACATCTTGTCTGTCTTACTTTGCTTCACTTTATCATGCTTCACAAATAATGCATGCATGTTTTTGTATTTTAATAATCAAAGGTTTGTGGCAATCCTGCATTGAGCAAGTCTATCAGCACTGTTTTTCCAACAGCATGTGCCCAGTTCATGCAGCTGTCACATTTTGGTAATTCTCACAATATTTCAAACTTTTTCATTACTATTATTTCTGTTATGGTGACTGTGATCAGTGACTTTTTTTTTTTTTTGAGATGGAGTTTCTCTCTTGTTGCCCAGGCTGGAGTGTAGTGGTGCACTCTTGGCTCACTGCAACTTCCGCCTCCCAGGTTCAAGCGATTTTCCTCCCACAGCCTCCTGAGCAGCGGGGATTACAGGCATGGGCCACCACACCCGGCTTTTTTATTTTTAGTAGAGTTATTTTAGTAGGGTTTCGCCATGTTGGCCAGGCTGGTGTTGAACTCCTAACCTCAGGTGATACACCCGCCTCGGCCTCCCGAAGTGCTGGGATTACAGGTATGAGCCACTGCGCCCAGTGATCTTTGATGTTATTATTGAAACTGTTTTGGGGTGTCACAAAGTGCATATAAGATGGCAAACATAATCGATAAATGTGGTACACATGTGTTCTGACTGCCCTGCCGCTGTCTCTCTTTCAACCCTCAGGCCTCCCTATTCCCTGAGACACAAAATATTGAAATTGGGTCAATTAATAACCCTACAATGATCTCTGAGTGTTCAAATGAAAGGAGTCAGCTGTCTCACACTTTAAATCAAAAGCTAGAAATGATTAAGCTTAGTGAGGAAGGCGTGTAGAAAATCAAGACAGGCTGAAAGGCAGGGCCACTAAAACAGCAAAATGCAAAGAAAAAATTCTTGAAGAAAATTACAAATGCTATTCCAGTGAACACATGAATGATAAGTGAAACGGCCTTACTGCTGATAGGGAGAAAGTTTGAGTGGTCTGCATAGATCAAACCAGCCACAACTATCCCTTAAACCAAAGCTTAACCCAGAATAAGGCCCTAACTTTCTTCAATTCTATGAAGGCTGCGAGAGGTGAGGAAGCTGCAGAAGATGTGTGAAGCTGGCAGTGATTAGTTCATGAGGTTTAAGCAAAGAAGCCATCTCCGTAACATAAAAGTGGAAGGTGAAGCAGCAAGTGCTGATGGAGAAACTGCAGGAAGTTATCCAGAAGATCCAGCTATCACTGATGAGGGCGGCCACACTAAACAACAGATTTTCAGTGTAGATGAAACAGCCTGCTGTTGGAAGATATCATCTAGGACTTTCACAGCTAAAGAGAAGTCAATGTCTGGTTCCAAAGCTTCAAAGGACAGGCTAACCCTCTTGTTAAGGGCCAGTGCAGCTGGTGACTTGAAGTTGAAGCCAATGCTCATTTACCATTCCAAAAATCCTAGGGCCCTTAAGAATCACACTGAATCTGCTCTGCCTGTGCTCTACAAATGGAACAACAAAGTCTAGAAGAAAGTGCATCTGTTTATGGGATGGTTTACTGAATATTTTAAGTCCACTGTTGAGACCTACTGGTCAGAAGAAAAGATTCCTTTCAAAACATGACTGCTCACTGACAGTACATGTAGTCACCCAAGGGTGCTGATGGAGATGTACAAGATTAATGTTGTTTTCTTGTCTATGAACACAACATCCATTCTGTAGCCCATGGATCAAAGAGTCATTTTTCAACTCTTATGTGAGAAATATTTCATAAGGCAATAGCTACCATATATAGTGATTCCTCTGACAGATCTGGGCGGAGTAAACTGAAAACCTTATGAAAATAATTTGCCATTCTAGATGCCATTAAGAATATTTGTGATTCATGGGAGGAAGTCAAAATATCAACATTAACAGGAGTTTGGAAGAAGCTGATTCCAATGCTCATGTATAACTTTGAGGCCTTTAAGACTTCAATGGAGAAAGTCACTGCAGATGTGGTGGAAATAGAACTAGAATTAGAAGTGGAGCCTGCAGATGTGACTGAATTACTACCATCTTGTGCTAAACTTGAAGGGATGAGGAGTTGCTTCTTATGGATGAGCAAAGAAAGTGGTTTCTTGAGATAGATCTACTCCTGGTGAAATGACAACAAAGGATTTAGAATATTACACAAATTTAGTTGATAAAGTAGCATCAGGGTCTGAGAGGATTGCCTCCAATTTTGAAAGAAGTTCTACTGTGGGTAAAATGCTATCAAACAGCAGCACATAAATCTTCTATGAAAGGATGACTCAATCAATGCAGTAAACTTAAACTTCATTACTGTCTTATTTTAAGAAATTGTCACAGCCACCCAACCTTCAGCAACCACCACCCTGGTCAATCAGCAGTCATCAACCTCAAGGCAAGACTTTCCACCAGCAAAAAAGACTTATGATTCACTGAAGGCTCAAATAATTGTTAGCATTTTTTAGCAGTAGAGCGTTTTAAAATTAAGATACGTATATTGTTTACACATATGCTACTGCACACTTAATAGACTACGGCATAGTATAAATGTAATTTTTATATGTACTGGGAAACCAAAAAATTTGTGTGACTTGCTTTGTTGTGGTTGTCTGGAACTGAACCCACAATATCTCCAAGGCATGCTTGTGTGGTATCTAGGTATATGTATTCTTACTTTTTCTTTTCTTTTCTTTTTTTTTTTGAGATGAAGTCTTGCTCTGTTACCCAGGCTGGAGTGTAATGGCACAATCTCAGCGGACTGCAGTCTCCACCTCCCGGGTTCAAGCGGTTCTCCTGCCTCAGCCTCCTGAGTAGCTGGGCTTACAGACGCGTGCCACCACGCCTGATTAATTTTTTGTATTTGTAGTAGAAACGGGGTTTCACCATGTTAGCCGGACTGGTCTCGAACTCCTGACCTCAGGTGATCTGCCCACTGTGGCCTCCCAAAATGCTGGGATTATAGGCATGAGCCACCGCGCCTGGCCGTATTCTTACTTTTGAATCAGAAACAAACAAAAAAACCCACCCTCAAATGGGAGAAAATAGCACTGCAGAAATCTGAAAGTTAGCTGGTCTAAAAATTATTTTCTACAGTTGACAGCACAGACTTTCTAAAGTTGAGATCTCAAATTTAAGAGAAGGATGACAGTCTGCTTTTCAAATGACTTAACTAATTTTTACATATAAATCCATATATTAAAATCTTAAAGCAGGAAGATGTATTTGGAAATCTATTATCAATGGGAAAATCCTCTCTTGTGATGCATATATGCACTGCCAGTGTATTATTAACAATGAGAAAATTCTCACTGCTCTCATTTAAGAAGTTGGTAAATTAACATAAGTTTATGATGAACCAAATTTTACCAGCTCATATAAACAAACCCAAGCGCGCGTGTGCGCACACACACACACACACACAGCCTGGCCCATTCTTCTCATCCAAAAGGCCAGGAATAAAAATGAACAAGATACGGATTTTCATTAAGCTAGGTTTTTACTCTTTCAGTGAGAGTGAATATTCTAGTAATTTTGCCTCTTCTATGAGACATATGCTTTATTAAGAGAAAGAGAAGGAAAGTGTTATTAGACCATGAAACATTTTTCCTTCTCTCTTGGTTAGTGTCTACATTTACCATACCTTAGCCATGAGTGTTGTTCCAAATCCACCCTGATAGTTATTAGCCGAGGGAACACCGTCCATCACTCCAGGCACAGGATTGTAAGTGTCACTTGACCAACACCGTCCTGAGCTCATGTTTAGGATTTTAGCCAATAGTTTTGGGTCAAGCCCTAATCTGTCAAAGGTCAAAGAAAAGAAGTGTTAAGTGTCAAAATGTACAAGTCGTGCGTGACTTATTTATGTATGGGGATGCTCCATCTTCTCTCTCCATCTATTATATGTCTTCTAAAATCTAAGCAGATTGATATGAGAGTGAAGAATCCAATTTTGAATTATAGGGTACTAAACACTACTGGTTAAATAAAATTTTTGAGCCAGGACCATTTTGCATTTAGAGAAAACCTTCTATGTTATCCTGTTATTAAGAAAAACTAATATATAATTGCATAAAAGTACTATTGGTTTATCACACTCATGGGTTTTCTAATCTTTGGACATTACTACATTTATGTGTCACATAAGAACCTTAAACCAATATGATAATTTAAATTCTACATTCTTTACCCACAAATGATATATTTCAGAAAGAAATATTGACAGATAAACGATGCATCATGGGAGTCTGTGTGAATGCATTTATATGTATGTTTATTCCTTTAGTTTTTATAAGAATAAATGCAAAGAGATGAGCCAGGAGCTGCAAATGAGCTTAAGTTATTATAAAAGACGACTTTTTTGCTGCAAACTTTTCCTTACTTATTAAATCTTTATTAGACAATCTTGCTTATGAAGCAAGTCTGCACAGAGTTGTGACATATGCTATCTATTCAGAGACATGCATTATAGTTCTGGGTCAACTGCTGATAAGGTTACTGATCCTGATAAAACAAAGCTTGCCCAAGCGGAAACATCATTTGTTCTATCACTGGGCTGATGGCATAAACGGCTGTTCAATATGGACCCTAGAAAAAATAGAATCAAAATGCTCCATTACTTGGATTCTAAAGATATAATGCAGTTTGGGAAGCACAATTTTGCTAAGTATCATTGAATCAATTTGGTTTCTTTCATACACAGAGCCATTATGAAACAATTGTCATAAAAGCTTCCCGCTTTTTCTTAAAACCAACCTCTTCCAGAAAATAAAAACATTGAAGAGACACTTATGTAAATGTTAAACAAACTGTGCATCTTGGCATGCTTAGATTGTTTGTGTGTCTAAAACACGTCTGTTTATTTCAAAATCTGAATATCATGGCCAATAAAACATTTTTTTCAGATGCTAGAGCAGGGGGCTGAGGCTAACAGCCAAAAATATGTATGGAATTACCACATAATACAACTGTTACGTAATCAGGCTTTAAGGGGTAGCTGTGGTTCCCAGACTGCTATGTGGCATATCAAGTATCTGAATTCATATGGTGGCCCATGTTATAGTGATGGGTTTTACTAAGGATTATAACAGATACAGAAACTCAGTCTAAATCAGCTATCATTCATTCTGTTCAACTGTAGATTCCCAGAGAGAAACCCAACAGTTTCATTCATTCTTTTATAGAGACCCAAGTTCACTGCATGTCTAGTTTGGTACTGATGCTTGCTTTCTCCTTTTAAATAAGATTAGGCTATCAGTATGCTATTGTAGTATATCACTTAGGAAAAGATAAAGCCAGTGTGCTTAGAGAATAATTGTGAAAAGTAAAACCACAAATTAACAATTAGTTAATTTGCTATAACTGGAACGTACAAATGTTCAAGAATGCATACATCTAATATGCTCCATAAGGAGAAAATACTTTTAAAGACTCCAAAACGTCGCTTTCTCCCTCCATTTGAAATACAATTTCAGGGCTTCCTAATTTAGATCTTTTAAGATGGTTCATCACATTTAAAGCAACAGAATTCCTCCCTTCTTTCTGATCTACCAAGTTACACTCAGTAGTAGCTCACAAGAGCTTTTACGGCTAAGGAAATTCTTTTCTATAATATTCAACAAAATGGTGAGCAAAGCTAATTATCCTAACTTTGTAAAACCCTACATTTTTCTTGAATGTTCAAGGAAGAGTACTGGTACTGATTGATGGAAGCCCTTTTTGGTGAACACATTACTATTTAGAAGCATCCTGAGGGGCACACACAAAAAATCAGGCGGCAGTTTTTCATTCTCACTTTTCAAATCTGATGCTTCCCCACCGTGCTGATTCCCTTCAGGAGATAGTTACTCCCTCTCCACTTCCCTCCCCCTGCCCCCACCCGCAGCAAAGTGTATCATTAAAAAGAGCAAGTTAGAAGTGTTTTGCATTTCATCTTTCTGAGGATTCTTTCTCTGGCACATACATAACTGACAGTTAAAATTAGACATGATATTAAAATCAGTTACTGAAGTCCTCTGTTTTCCACTGTGCCCAAGGCTTGTAATGGTCTGAAACCAGCTAGAATACACAGTAATTGTCATTCAGAGTCTATCCTAGAACGTCATGCTTCACTGGAGAAGACTGAGTTTCCATTCGAAATCAACAAATTAATCCAAGACAGGTATCTGAAAGGGCAAGTTTAATAGGAAGCAGCTACTGGGCTCTCAACCATGATAAAATGTTATTGCTGTTTCCCTGTAAATTGGCTGGGAACATATGATACTTTCTGCATAAGAGCCCCATTGCTGTTCAGAAGATATACAGCTCAAGCCATCAAAAGAATGACAGTCTGTCAGTCCCCATAATAACTTGCCACTGGATGTGGTTCGAGAGTGCATGTGTGCATGCATGTGGCTTTACAATTGCTGGAATGTTCTCTGATATAAACAGAATGAATTCATTGCTCTGACTGCATATATAATGCATCTCAAATAAACGTCACTGTGTCAAATCTACTCACCTCTAAAACATAAGAATTTTAAATGAGGTTTTGGAAGAAGTAAAAATAATGCATAAACTATAAAAAAATTTTAAAAATTAAACATTTGCCTTCATTGTAACCAAGACTTTAAGGGCCAAAAAAGTTTGTTTATATTATCTGTGAGTAATCTATACTGTCTGGTTTTACGAAAGAACGAAACAAATTGTCACTAAACTGGGATGTTTGTATCACAGGAACATATCTGGAAATGAAACATCTAAGACCATGTCAATTTTAATTAATCACTTATCCATCAATGTTTACTGAGATCTACTATACCCAAGTGCTACACATGCAGCCAAGGAGACAGTAAGAAGGAAGCTAAGAGGAGGCTGTGCCTGTCTGCCAGGAGGGCTGAGTTAAGACCCACCTGGATAACTTTTACCTTTGGCAAGAGAAGTGCCATATCTTATCCCCTCACTCACTCACTCCGCTACCTCCTCCCTCCTCTCCTTATTTATCTGACAAATCTTCACTGGGTGCCTAATACCTGCCAGGTATATTCTTAAGATACAGCAATGAGTAAACAAATCATTCCCCTTCATGGAGCTTCTAGATGGGAAGACAGGTAATAAACAGACAAATAAATATGTAATGCCAGCTAGTGAGACATGTTAGGAAGAAAAAGATTAAAGTACAATTTAATTTCAAACAATAACCACCTCACCACAACCACAAATATCATTACCACATATCGACACCTATACTATGTGCCAGAAATTGTTTTACGTGAGTTAACTCACTTAATCTTCACAACAACCCAGTGGATAGAATTATTTTTGTCATTTTATAAACGAGAGAAGCTTAATTATGTGGCACAGCTTGGATGCAGACCTACATGCACGCCCAAACACATGCTATTGTATTGGCTAGTAGTTGACTATTAAGTAGGTGGTGAACTTAATATGTATTGGTATACATAGGTGGTAAACCAATACGTATTGGCTAGTTGTTGATAAAATATGATGGCATTTTATCAGTTTATTAAGAAGTTTGTATGATAAGTGAATGATTTGGGTTGACATAGTCTTAGATCTGTTTCATTTCCAGATCTGTTCCTGTGATACAAACATCCCAGTTTAGTGACATAATTTGTTTTGTTCTTACGTAAAACCAGACAGTATAGAGACATACAAAGAACAAACTTTTTGGCCGTTTACAAATTACAAACCTTTGCCATCTGTTATATTTATTAGGGTACACAACTAAGGCTCCAGTCATCACATAAATGCAAAAGCAACATCTTCTAAGGGCAGTAGGCAAAAAACTATTAATAAAACTACACTGGAGGGAAAGTTCTCATCTTGAACAGCTTTCCAGAAGTTCAGCTGCTTCAAGCTTCTTTTGGTGGAAGACAATACAGTGGGTGCTGGAGGAGCCTGGGCCTGGTTGGTAATGCAAATAACTTGTTATACTACCAATATATATATATTTTTTAAATCAATTTCCAGTGGAGCTGGTAATTTAAAACAACAAAACATTATCAATGTTGTCTCTATGTGATACACAGGAACAAAACCTCTCTAATACAAGTAGGGTACTTTCAGGGCCATAAAACTATGATTCTAATGCCTATGTAGGAATCCAATTAGAAAGCAGAAAGGTCTCATAAAAAAGGAATCTCAAAATATATTGTATACCAAATTTTGTTCTCTTTTCTTTTTTTTTTTTTACAACATTTAAAATTTTGCTAACATCCATAAAGACTCATTGTAAAAGAGCATAGGGTCAATAAGAATTTTAAACTTGTAAGATTTTATTCTTCATTTTTTTAAAAAAAGGTGAACAGTGTTCCAGAAAAACCACTGACTTATGAGAATAAAATTAATCAGAGATGATCACTTCACAGGAATGGGTGACTCAATTTGTAAATGTTGACATTAATGCTCTGAAAAATTTCACTTCAGAGTGGACAGAATATAAATGTGGCTAAACCATTTTCATGCTATACTACTTTGTGGGAATTTACTACTTGGGAATTTATGCTTGCTGATGCCAATTTTCTCTTTCACCTTGCAGAGCTCAATAAATCGTGGCCGCTCTCTATACTCTATTAGAGAACAATCCTGTCACTTTAAACCATGTCTGTAAACCATGGAGAAAAGACAATAGCAGAAGCATTCATTTCTAGGGCCTTTAAACCACTGAGAATCTTTGTAAGATAAAGTGGTAAATCCTCATGTTATGAAAATAAGCAATTCATTGGTATAATCTGAAACACTAGAAACTTATACATTATTTTTAACAGTTAAGTACAACTAGTGAGTTTCTGCCTTGTGTTCAGACTTTTAAAATATATTTTATGTTGTATGTATCAGTATATATGTAGTTTTAGAAAAATGAAACATTTAAAAGTTTCATATTTCTAAATAATAATTCTGTCATAGTTGATCAGAGCCAAAATAAGGGAATCTTTGTTGTTTCTGCTCTCTTACATGTCTTTTTTTTTTTTTAATCACTTTTCATTTTCTCCTTGAAAACGAACCCACTACAAGTGAGTGGGCAAACAGGGAAAGGTGTAGTACAGTATAGCCTAGGTTCATCCAGCCTTTTACTTTATATCATCATTTATATCCAGAAAATAAAAATAAAATTCTAAACATACATATGCAACACCAATCCTGCTGTCAACACCAATTGTATATGCAATTTATGTTCCAGAAATGTACATTTTTCTCTTCCATGAAATTAGTCTAGAGAATGAACATGAAAACAAGTTGCTAGTAACCAGTTTTTCAATTATAAGTGACCCATATCCTAAAACTGGCCACAATACAAACATAACACTCTGAAAAGGTGCCTATATACTACCACTTTTATTAAGGCTCTGTACAGACATGCTTTACTGTCTTATGGACATTCAATTTTAAAATGTAAATGGTACACGATATTGATAAACCAATTAGTGCTGATGCAAAGCAAATTCCTCTTTTATCTCAATTACAACATGACAACTTAATAGGTCAAGATAGTTAAACATCTGAGACAAGGGCAATTCAATAAAATAACAGCATCTTGATATGGTAATTAAGAGGAAATGTGAATCCGTTACTGTGTTTTCAAAATATCTCAAGTATGTTGGCTCTTTTATTACTTTTATTAAAAGCTGTGCTAGGAAACACTATTCTGTTTTGTGATATATTTGGTAAGCAGTTTTGGGGAATGTGATGAAAGCAACTGAGTAAAGCATCCTGCTCATTAAGCGTTTTCTAAAATAAGCAATGTATATTTATTATTTTCATGAAATATAAAACATTCAAAAAATTAATTAGGTGATTAATCATATGTAGCATTACTAACCCAAAAGATTAAAGGCTAAAATTAAGACATTAACCTTAAGCATTTAAAAGATGATCATCCATAGGAAAAACAGAATTCCTGAATCACTTTAAGCAAAGTATGCCATTTTAATAGAAAGATACATACTAATGCAAAGTAACTAAACGACAGGCAAAATAAAATGAAACAGTTATATATATGAACCACAGCTTTATGAATGCTATCCAGTTTTTAGCCTGAGAATGAACCACCAAGAACACTTTTAGGGCAGATTTGGGGGACCATATTTTTAAAAGGTACATAAACTAGTCACATGGTAGCATACCACTTGAATTCACTACACACTAAAACCATGTCTTACACAAATTTGTCCCGACATTGCCAAAGTATGTTTACATTTTATAGTAAAAATGTTTCTTGCATTTCAACATAATAGAAGAAATGCGGCTCCCATATAAAAAGGATAATATAATTTCAGATGCACAGGCAATACATTTTATGGCTATGGCAAAAAGTATTCATGCTCTCCTGGGTCCTATTGCTTGTCCAATAAGCAAAGTCTATTCAAGTTCAATAATGAAGTACTTTCAAAATGTTCTTGGATCAACTCATTTATCTCTCATGAACATCATTTTTTTAACATCAGAAAATCAAATAGGAAAGCCTATAAAATGTTAGTATAAAATGTACTATTCAAACCTGATTCCAAGATTCATAGTTTCAGCAGTTCCGATCATACTAATAGCTAACAGCATGTTGTTGCAGATCTTTGCCGCCTGAAAATAAATTGAGTACATATTAAATATCTGTATTTTCAAGCTAAAACTCACAGGATGTTTTTCCTTGCCCAATTCCAGGGGCTACTTTCTAAAAGAAATAACATTCAACTGTTGATTTTCTCGAGTGGGGAAGAGAACGTGATGCAGCCTGGCTCCCTCTGAACCTCATGCTATCCCAGAGCAGACTTGCAGGTCTCCTCCACTAGGTAATAAATTTGCCTCTGTGAAAATTGATTTTCCACATAGCTACTACGGGCTCAGCACTGGAGGGTACAACCGCTCTTTACGGGACGGAACTTACAGTCTAACTGGGAAATGGGAGTAATATGCTATATGAAAAGGCAACAAAACAAGTGGTGAATTGTAAGGTAGAGGCTATAAGAGATAGGAGGAGGAGCTCAGAGCAACACCGTCACTGAAGGCAGGAAGAGAGAGGAAGTGGAACCTGAAATCATCCTTTAGGAGGCCAAGGCAGGATTTAAACAGGCAAGAAAGGGAAAGAAGGAGATCAGGGAGAAGGGTAAATATATAAGGATTAAATATTTTACATGGGATGTTGCTGGGGAACAGTAAGAAAATTGATTAATATGCCTATGTTTTAAGGAATGGTGAGAAATCTGGTAGTTAAGAGTGGGGCAGAACAAGACAGCTATGAAAGCTAGGGTGGAGAGTTAAAATTTGACACGGTAGGAAATTGGGATCTATTCAAAGTTTCAGAATGGGGAAGCACTATGATGATACAAGCATCTTGATGGAGTTGGTCTGGGTTATGGTGTTGGACTGAGGGGTAAATTTGGCATTCAGAGACCTATTAGGCCCCCTGAGCAATAAACTAGGTGTGAGACACTGAAAGAAAGGGTTGGACCAGGTCCTGTGTTGAATGGAAATGAAGGTCAACAATGAGAGTAATTTGAATTAATAGAGCTTGAAGACTGTGTAAGACTATGGAGACAATAAATATATCTAAGATAATACCAAGTCTAGAGTGAGATAGAGTCCTAGTGACTAGGATAAAAGCATTAAGAGGAGGAGAGAGAGAGAGAGAGAGAGAGAGAGAGAGAGAGAGAGAGAGAGAGAGAGTGTGTGTGTATTGGGAGGGGGAGGGAAACAACTAGCTTGATTTCAGTGTTCAGTATTGTTTAATCATCTCTGTCAATCACCTCATATTTCTAAATGAAAGTTACTTTTCAAGAAAAAGTTTGAAGTCCAGGGGTTATTGCTGCCTGATTATACTACAAATAGAGCTATGGCAAGTACAGTTGACCCTTGAATAATGAGGGGGTTAGGGGTGCCAACCCCCAGTTGCAGTCAAAACCTATGTATAACTTTTGACTCTCCAAAAACTTAACTACTAATAGCCCACTGTTGACTGGAAGCCTCGTCAATAACATAAACAGTTGATTAACACATATTTTTACATGTATTATATATTGTATTCTTACGGTAAAGTAAGCTACAGAAAAAATGTTACTGAATCATGAGGAAGATAAAATATATTTATTATTCATTAAGTGGAAGTGGATCATCATAAAGGTCTTCAATTCCATCATCTTAATAATGAGTAGGCTGAGGAGGAAGAGGAGGTGTTGGCTCTTTGCTGTCTCAGGGGTGATTGCTCTTTGCTGTCTCAGGGGTGACAGAGGCAGAAAAGATGGAGGTGGTAGAAGGGGAGGCAGGAGGGGCGGGCACACTCCGGATAACTTTACGGAAATTGTAATTTCTATCAGACTTTTCTGCTGTTTCATTTCTCTAAAAACGTTTTTGTATGGTACCAATCTGTCTTCCACTGTTTGCTTTATTTTCAGTGTCTGTATCATAGAAAGGTCCATGTTGTAAAAGAAGTTAAAAAGAGTCTTGAATAATCAGAACTGTTCTGCTTTACTGTCTAATGTCAATTTGTTTCCTGGCACTGCTTTCAGTACATCATCTTCCTCCTCATCGGGCACTGTTCAGAAGCACTCATCTCCATCAAGTCTCTTCTGTTAATTACTCTGGTGTGGTGTCTACTAGCTCTTGAATTTCTCCAAGATCCATATCTTGAAAGCTTTCATACACTCCCCACCTTTTCTGCCATATGCACAGTCTCTTTAGTGATTTCCTTGATTGGCCCTGCCATAAATCCTGTGAAGTCCTGTACAACATCTGGACACTTTTTTCCAGCAGGAATTTACTGTTAGGGACTTGATGGCTTTCAAGGTGTTTTCTACAGTAACAATGGCATCTTCAGTGGTGTAATCATTCCAGATTTTCATGATGTTCTATCAGGGTTTTCTTCCACAGTGACAATCCTTCCCATAGAGTACCATGTGTAATGAGCCTTAAAGGTCCTTATGATCCCCTAATCTAGAGGCTGAATTAGGGGTGTTGTGTTTAGGGGCAAGTTGGCCCCTTGGATGCCTTCAGTGTTGAACTCATATTATTCTGGGTGGCCAGGGGTACTGTCCAATATCAAAATAACTTTAAAAGTCAGTCCCTTACTGGTAAGGTATTTCCTGACTCCAGAGACAAAGCCATTGATGGAAACAATTCAGAAACAGGGTTCTCATTGTCCAGGCCTTCTTGCTGTACAACCAAAAGACAGGCAGCTGGTATTTATCTTTTTACTCAAAGCCTCAGGAGTTAGCAACTTTATAGATAAGGGCAGTCCTGATTATCAACCCAACTGCATTTGTACAAAACAGGAGAGTTAGCCTATCCTTTCCTGCCTTAAATCCTGGTGCTTGCTTCTCTTCCCAATAAATGTCCTTTGAGCATCCTTTTTATTTCCCCCCATAATAGGGCACTTCTGTCTGGATTAAAAACTCATTCAGGCAGATATCCTTTCTCTTCAACTATTTTTCTTAATGGCACCAGGGAACTGTCTGCTGTCTCTTGGTTGGCAGAAGCTACGTCGTTTATTATCTTGACATTTTTAAAGCAAACTTTCTAAAATTATCAAACCATCCTTTGCTGGCATTAAATTCTCCAGCTTTAGATCCTTCATTTTCTTTTTGCTTTAAGTTGTCATATAATGACTTCACTTTTTCTTGAATCATATTAGATGTAAGTATGCCTTTCTATAGCAATCCTGCATCTACATAAAAGCTGCATTTTCAATGTGAGATAAAAGATGTTTTGCAAAAGTGCAAGCCTGCTGGAGTAGCTGCAGTGATGGGTTCATGACTATTCTTTTCTTTTTTTACAATGGTCCTTACATTGAATTTGTTTATCTTGAAATGGAGGGCAAATGCAACCGCAGACCTCAATCCATGGTACATATCAGGCAATTCAGCTTTTTCTTGTGATGTCATGACTTTTCTCAGCTTCTTGGGAGCACTTCCAGCATCACTAGTGGCACTTTGTATGGGTCCTATGGTGTCATTTAAGGTTTATGGTATTGCACTAAACATGATTAAAAAATACAAGAGAATTCCAAGAGATCAGTGTTTACTATGATATACAATTTACTGAAGAGATGAACCACTCACACAAAGATGATTAGTGTCACATGACATTTTATGCCCAATACTTGTAACACGTGAGTTCACTGCAATAGCAACAGGAGGTGGCCACAAAATTATTACAGCAGTACAGTATTACTACAGTTAATTTTATGCCGTTATGATTTAATACTTCTTTTCCCAATTGTGAATGGTGCCATGTATGGTCTATAAGTGTTTGTAAATTTTGATAAATTTTAACTCTTTGTAACAGATTTGTGCATATTTATAAACTAGTATCTATCTACATATATTTTATGCATTCGTGACATATCTTTTTCTTAATTTTTTTGGTTTTTTTTTTTTTTTTTTTTTTTTTTGAGACAGAGTCTCGCTCAGTCGCCCAGGCTGGAGTAAAGTGGCGCGATCTCGGCTCACTGCAAGCTCCGCCTCCCGGGTTCACGCCATTCTCCTGCCTCAGCCTCCCAAGTAGCTGGGACTACAGGCGCCCGCCACACGCCCAGCTAATTTTTTGCATTTTTAGTAGAGATGGGGTTTCACCGTGTTAGCCAGGATGGTCTCGATCTCCCGACCTCGTGATCCGCCCGCCTCAGCCTCCCAAAGTGCTGGGATTACAGGCGTGAGCCACCGTGCCCAGCCAATTTTTTTGGTATTTACAGGCCATGTGGTTCATCTGTTTTTTCAAACTGTCACAAATCTTCAAAAAGTTTTCAATATATCTATGGAAAAAAATACATGTATAAGTGGGCCCACGGAGTTCAAATCTGTGTTGTCCAAGGGTCAACTGTAATTACAAAATTAGGTGGAGGAAAATAGCAACTCAGAAACAAGCACTTCAAAATAAGAGCAGTTTTAAGGATGATTTCAGTAGTTGCTGGGATGACATGTCAAGATCCTAATAATGAAATTTTTTTCCCTTTTTTATTTTTTTTTGAGATAGGTTCTTGCTCTATCACCCAGGCTGACTGCAGTGGCTCTATCATGGCTCACTGCAACCTCGATCCCCCACCCCTGGGCTCAGGTGATCCCCCCATCTCAGCCTCCTAAGTAGCTGGGACTATATAAGTGTGTGTCACCACACTCGACTAACTTTTTTGTTTATTGTAGAGATGCGGTCTTACTATGTTGCTCTGGCTGGTGTCTAACTCCTGGGCCCAAGTGATCTTCCTGCTTCAGCCTCCCAAACTGTTGGGATTACAGGCATGAGTCATCACGTCTGGCCAATAATGGAAGTTTTTTAAATAAGTTAATTGACTGATGTCTGCTGAAGCCCACCAGGAATGATGCAAAACTAATTTATTCCAAATAAATTTTTAAAAATCTGAGCAAAGAAAGAATCCAAAGGTTGAAGAAAGAAGAATAAAAATATGGTCAGGAAAGAGAAAGGAACATTAGTCAATTTTACATCATCAAGTCAAGGTCATTAATGTAAAAATCTTACCTGCCCAGTCCCAACAGCTCCACAGTATACCACGTTGGAGCCCATGCACCCCAGCAACTCTTGGGCAGCAGCAAATTCATCTTCAACTCCTCCCACCATAAACGTGAGGTTCCCAGATCGTGCAGCTCCTACACCTGAATCATTTGGGGGTAAAGGGATAGAAGCAAAAGAATACATTTCTTAAAATTTTTAGGCATATAATAAAATTAAGAGAAACCAACTAAAACATCCTGCCTCCAAACTGTATTTATGCCAGGCATGTATAAGATACTCTTAAATCTCTACAGAAATATTCAACAATCAAGTATCACCCAGATTAATCACAAACCAAAAGAGACATACAGATTCAGTCGTACTCTCAATCTCAACTCACCTTAATCATTTCGGCACAATCATGGCCTAACAGATAAGGGAACTTAAAATGTAAATGTTATTATTCCCATGCATCTATTATTCTCCTAAGAAACCTATTAAGTTACAGAAAGTATACAAAAAAAAAGTTTTACCTGGGCCCTGATCAGCAAAGGAGCAGCCAGAGAGACGTCTGCTGCCCACGTTTGGATTTGGGGTTCTTGCTCATTCACCCACTCTCCAAATACTATCTATAAGTGAGATCTATAAAGAGGGAGACCTGGCTCTTTGTTCCTTAAACAAGTAGGCATTTCAGATGGTAGATTCTTTTTTTAAGGCAAGGAAAACTGTTGCTTATTTTGACTGATTATTCTCATGTGTACTTTTCAATATTATTTGATTTTTCTTTTCCTTCCTGCTATACATCTTTTGGGCAATTTATTTTTAGTGACATGAGCAAGAAGAAGAAATAAACTTTAACACTGACTTCACTACTCCTTAGTAGCTTTTAACAAAGACTTAATGCATGTTCATTCATTCGAGTGACTGGAGAAACAACTTTTTATTTAGCACAGAAAATATGATCTAGACTTGTCCTAAAAGGAAGAGGAAGAAGCTTCATTCATCTAAACTTTTATTAACTATAAAATCAAGAGTATTATTACTGTTTTTAATATTCAAAGAAATCTTGGTTCATAATTTTCAAGCTAGGCTTTATTTTTCAAAACTTCCCAGGCAAGTATGTGGAAGAACTTATTTTACAGTATGGTAAGAACAAAGAAACTGTAATTGTCTGTAGTATGTATCAAATCTGGCCATTAGAATAGACAGCTGCAAGTAATGGCGTGCTTTTGAATTTAATGTATTCAATGAAATACAGTATTTATATGTTTTATAAAAGCCCAAGAGATACCTATTTCATTCAAATTATGAATATTTTGCTTTCTATTTTATAGTTTATACTATTCATAACTAATTATTAAAAGTCAAAAAAAAGTCAGCATTATGCTAGCCAAACAATCTTGGAATAGTGAGTGCCCACATGTTCTAAAAACCTGAGATGCTCACGCATATGGTTAAATTACATTATTTTGCAATATCTTCACTTTGAAATGGATTATATACAAAAACCCAATTTATAAAAAATGCTTTCAGTTAGCCAATGTATGTCATTCAAACATTCTTATTAACATTTAAGTGACCGCTGTTTTGTTAGTTTCTAGTTTACTTTATCAAAATGGTAAACCATTAATGTTTTACAATTATTTTGCTCAATTTCTATAGCCATTTTTATTTAAACCATATAACCACCATTCCTCCTAATCCTGTTGATCTCACCTAGAGAAATTAAGTAGACGATTTAAGTCAAAGCTTACAAACAAATCCAGCACTATCCATCATAGATCAATAGCTTTGCTTTGTATTTAGATTATAGACTGCTAAATAGCTTCAGAGTCATTTATTTAAAAAAAATTAATGTTGACAGTGATTCTCAGCTGGTTAGTTTTTTGACAGGTGTACTTTCTCACTTGTTCAAACACATATTTTAAAAAGCAGAAATAAGTTGCTTAAGCAAGAGAAGACCACAAAAGAAAGAATAGTTTATCTTTTAATTCAGAGGTCTATGGTAGTTCGACTCTTTCCTCATATTGATGTGGTATCATAATTATTTCCGACTTCATCATAACCTACATCCCAAAGTAAGGGTCTAACTAAAATGGGTAATTCTAAAGTTTTGACATTCCTTGGAACCAAATCTTATCTTCTCATACATATTCCTTTAATCATACAACACTATCAAGCCTAGTCCCACTGCAAAGGCAGAATTAAGACCTAAATTAGCTAGACATGGTGGTTCACATCTGTAATCCCAGCACTTTGGGAGGCTGAGACTAGTGGACTGCTTGGGCCCAGAAGTTTGAGACCAGCCTGGGCAACAGGGAGAAACCCCATCTCTACAAAAAATACAAAAATTAGCTGGGCATGGTGGCATGTGCCTGTAGTCCCAGCTACTCAGGAGGCTGAGATAGAGGATTGCTTGAACCCAGAAGGTGGAAGCTGCAGTGAGCTGAGATCATGCCACCGCACTCCAGCCTGGACAACAGAGCAAGACCCTGTCTCAAAATCAAAACAAAGAGACCGAAATTATCCTGAAATAAACGTAACCATTATGAACTTAGGAAAGAATACCTAGAAAGCTGCGACTCTAAAGTTGTGTAAGACAGCTTATGGATTTCAGAAGACATTGTATAGATTTTATGTCTATCAAAAATGAAGAAATTTATTACAATGACATGCCATTTTGATTCAAGTTCATGTTCTAAAATATAAAAACACAGTATGCATACTCGGGTAGCTGCTAGAATACTGGAAGAAATATTTATTTTACTATATATTTTAGTAATTGTTTATACAAAACCAAAATCTACCCTGTGCTTAATTCTATTACAGCATTTGTCATACTTTATTAAAATCTTGGATTTTCTGTCTTGATTCCTCCATTATAAACTTCCCACAAAGTCACACTGGGGGCATGGCTTGCCAGCATCCCCATTATCTATTATAGTGCATGATATACTCAACAAATGGTTGGTTGATAAATAAATTAATAAGCATGGTAGAAAGGGTAAAATATCTGGAGATGTTATATTTTGTTTTGGGGATGTGCCACTTGCTGGCAAATTGTGTGACAAATTATTTAACTTCTGAGTCTCAGTGTATAAAACAGGAAAAGTATTAATAACCTCTTCATAGACTGGCTGTGAATATGTAAATGTATGCTGTAAAATAAAAATGCTATTTATTTATTTTTTGAGACAGGGTCTTGCTCTGTCACCCTGGCTGGAGTGTAATGATCATAGCTCACTGCAGCCTCAACCTCCCAGGCTCAAGCAATCCTCCCACCTCAGCCTTTTCAGTAGCTCGGACTACAGGCATGTCATTGTGCCTGGCTATTTGTTTTTTGTTGTTGTTGCTGTTGTTGTTTTTGGTAGACGGGGTTTCACTTAGGTTGGTCTCAAACTTCTGGGCTCAAGCAATTCTCCTGCCTTGGCCTCCCAAAGTGCTGGGATTACAAGCATGAGCACCCTGCCCAGCTAAAAATGGTATTTAAATGTAAGGGCTTACTACTTTTTAACTTGAATTTGTGAAGTGGACATTTTCCTATTTAGTTACTTAAGCCATTGTCTTCTCTGGGATAATTTTAGCCTCTCTTTTTAAGTATTAGTGGGTTTGAGCTGCATCTATAAATAACAGAAGCAGGGTGGCTCAGGTTAAGAAAAACTTTAGTGGTCTACAGCCACTATGTTAAGATGACATCACCGTGAAGACTTCTTGCAAAATCTTTCACTGGCAGCATAGTGAATGGGGAAGACACAAGAAATCTGCATTTGTTTTATCTATTCAACACAATTAACTGGGCACCTACTAAGAATCAGGCCCTGTGCTAAGCCCTTGGGTGAAGGATGAATCACAAATGTCCCTGCTCCTAACAAGTTAGGCACTGGTGATTCAGCCACTTCTCTCACTGTCTGTCCCTACTAACCTGGTCTGAGCCACAGGTAACTCCTGCCTGGATTACTGCAATAGTCTCCTACTTTATTTCCTTTCTCCTCGTGTCTCTGTAGTCTGTTCTCCATATAGCAGTTAGAGGAATCCTCTTAAAATATACATCTAGTTCACCCAGCTCATGTTTGTTCCCTATTCCCAACCCTCCAAAGACTTCCTATCACTCTTGGTATAAAATCCCAAGTCCTACAAAGCCCTACATGACATGGCTCTGGGCTACCTCTCCTATTTCATTTCATATCATTCTTCCCATCACTTGCTGCTTTCCAGCCACCTTGCCCTCCTTGCTGTTCTTGAAACAGGTGAAGTATGCTCCCATCTCAAAGCCTTGAACTGGCTATTCCTTTTGCCTGAAATGTTCTTCCCCCAGATATTCATGACTGGTATAGTTTAGTTCATTCAGGCCTCTGTTCAAAATTCACCTCTTGAGAGAGTCCTTCCCTGACCACTCAACCTAACAATCTAAAATAGCATCTCATCGCTGTCTCCTTTTCCTGCTTCAATTTTATTCATAGCATTTATCACCTCTTTAACACTTTCATTTGTTTCTGGTCTGTATTCCCTAGAATAACACTAGCTCCATGAGGGCAGTAATTGTTGGCTCATTCACTCACATCCACCAGCTCTAGTACATAAGAGATTCTCAGGAGGCAAGAGAGAAGGAAAGTCCAGGAAACAGACCACGACTGTAATACTATGTGATAACTGCTCTCACAAGATATGCACGAGATGCCAAGGATTACAGACAAAGCATTTCTATCATTCCAGCAAGTCATTAAATGCTGCTCACCCTGTTTCTTCATCTAGGATGTGAAGTGGTTAGAGAAAATTACCACTGAATTCCTTTTAAGGTTTTGAAATTCTATAATTTTGGGTTTTCAAGTTCATAATCATCCACTTTTCCACATTTATTATATTAACACACAAAACTATGGCATGTTTTATTTTGTACAAAAAAAAATAGTTCCAAATGAGAAAAAAAATTTTCTCATGTAACTACATTAACCCTAAAAGCCTAAATATTTGTGTGTGGCTGCTTTAGCTGCTTTCTTTCTACACCTTCTCTCTCGGTGATGGAATGGTCTCCTATGTTTCCTCTCCCATAAATACTGAAATCGGACAACCCACTGAACCTCATTTGTACAATAATGTTTTTCCGGCACAACTGCCCAGACGCCGCACCAGGCGGCAAAAATGGGTAGCTGACCTACCCTCGCTCCTTCTAGAAGTGATAGCTCCTGTCCTTCTCTTGGGTAATCTGTTTTGATTTTAGTAAGCCTTATAGGGGAGAAGCACTTTTAAATCTAAGCACAAATCCTCTAAATCAGCCTCTCTCTCTCTCTTAAAAAAAAAAAAAAGGTATCATAGATGATTCCATTTGCTAAACTACCTTCCTTCTTCCCTTCCACACCTACTTATAGTTGACATCAAAAATGTGATCATTGGAGATCCATTCTTCAGTGGTCCTCAACCCTGAGAATGAGGAAGAAACAATCCTTGTTCTCAACAAGTTTGAAATCTTTTGCTTGTGATGCTGGGGGGAGGGAGACGTTGGAGAATGGAGGTAGCGGAAGGGATAAGGAAAATACATATAGCTAATAAAAGAGTCAGATTCATGCTATTAGAGGGTATACAGTTGTACAGAGGTCCAAAGAGGAAAAATATCATCAGCAAATAATTATTCAGTGCCTTTAACAACTTGCTAGATCTTTGTGCTATGTGTAAAGATTCAACAAGTAAATATATTTGCTGAATCAAAAGTAAGGACTTGTTTTCTGTTAAATTCAGAAACTACTTGAAATACGACTGTCACAGAAAGTCCAAAATGTAAGGTCATGGTAGTTATAAAACCTAGTATTTGCACTCAAAAAGTACAAAATATAATTAGGGAAAGAGATGTATAACCAGAAGAAAATGCCAAAAGGTAGCATCACATACCAAGTATCAGATGAATGAGGGCAATCACCACCAAATCCTGATTCCCCCTTTCCTTTCATTTTTCAACCTTCGTCATTGAAAGAATAATTCTCAGAAAGAGAAGGGGTGAAAAAACAACAAATTGTTCTTGAAGAGTAATATTCTTGCTGTCAACTGTAGGTAGGCATATAAAAACTCTGATAAGAATATAGGTATTCTGAATCCATTTGCAAATATAGTTCAGAGCAGTTTAACTAACATGAACTGAGCAGGTAATCTGGTATGCTTTTTATTAGATGCTGAGTTCTGCCTGTTCTCTAAATGCACATAACACTCTACCTCTCTTCACAACCAATGTGGGTATGCTTATCAGAGCAAAAAATTAGAGAGCTTTTAGAAAATCAGAAATAAGGAGAAATAAGTTCAAGAGACCTGGACAACATAGTGATTATAGTTAATAACAATGTACTGTATTCTTGAAAATTGCTAAGAGAGTAGATTTTAAGTGCTTTTATCACACAAATAGTATGTGAGGTAATGCATATGTTAATTATTTCGGTTTAGCCATTCCACAATATGTACATATTTCAAAATATGTTGTACATGCTAAATATATACAATTTTTATTTGTCAATTAAAAAACGAAATCAAATTTTCAAAAGAAAACAAAATCAGCATTAAGAACAGTAAAAAAAAAAAACGATAGTGTCTCACAACAAATCTCAAATATGGATGAGTATCTTAGAAGTCTTGGGAAACCCTATTTGGGAGCAAGCATCTTTTCCTTGAATTGAGTTCCATATTTTTAAAAATTCTCATTTGGAACTTCATGCAGGAACAGTAAATGAAGTAATGAACAATGTTTCCACATTTTGCATCAAAATAGTGATCTTTTTTTCCCAAGATAAACTGAATTGAAGCTTGGTTCTTGCTTTATATCCTTTTCAGGCTAATCTTAGCCTTATACCTAATAAAATAAGTAAAAACTTAGATCACCTCATTCTAACATTTATGCTTATCTGTCTCCTAATCTTTGGGCAGTTTTATTTGATATGAGAATGAAAACAGGCTCAAGTCTTAAGTTATACATTAACATGAAAATAACCAGCAACTGAAAACAATATTCACTATTACTTAACATTTCCTTTTTTATCTGAGACGGAGTCTCAATCTGTCGCCCAGGCTGGAGTGCCGTGGCGCAATCTCAGCTCATTGCAACCTCTGCCTCCCAGGTTCAAGCAATTCTCCTGCCTCAGCCTCCCGAGTAGCTGGGACTACAGGAGCGTGCCACTACACCTAGCTAATATTTTTGTATTTTTAGTAGAGACAGGGTTTCACCATGTTGGCCAGGATGGTCTCATCTCTTCACCTCGTGATCCTCCTACCTCAGCCCCCCAAAGTGCTGGGATTACAGATGTGAGTTACCACGCCCAGCCAACATTTCTTGTATAATCTCAAAGTTCCTCCCATTTTTTCTCCATTAAGTTATTCTTTCTGAAGTACCTGTATATTTATGCTTCGGCAAAAAGGTGAACTACATAACTCACTGTACCCTCTCTTCTGTCTTGAGTTGTAGGAAGCAATCAATTTTCTCCTCTCTCCTTAAATGACCTCTGATTTTTAAATCTTTATTTTCCTTGTCAGTGAATCCTAATTACTTCTTTGGTCTCCTCATCTAACCCTTGCAACAAAAACTACCACTCAATGCACACTGAAAACTATTTGCAATGGCCAGAATGTGCAATGATTTTTCATGTACCCATGCCTATCTTGGGCTGTTCCCTCACATGAAATACCCTTCTCTGCCTTCTTTGCCTGGCTAACTCCTGCTTATTTTTCAAGACTCAACTCATGTCAACTCTGAGAAGTATTTCATGACCCCCCCTTTCTCTATCCTTAAAACATTCCTGGTGATATCTATAATAAAGCACTGACACTACTCTAATCAATGATTTTTCTGGTGTGTCTTATTAAGATCCTTATGGGCATGAGCTGTTTGAATTGTTGCACCCAGCACATGGCATGTATCTGATAAATGTTAATATTCTTCTTAGTAGGCAGGCAGATATCAATGGCTAATAAAATGACCAATAATCCTCACTAAGACTCATTAAGACAATATTTTCTAGTTTATCAAAAAACTTTTTAGTATCAATGTATTTATTGTAATCTTGAAAATTACTGAGAGTAGATTTTTAAGTAACTTGACCACACACACACACACACACACACACACACGGTTATTAACTAGCTCAGTTAATTAACCGTGTGTGTAATTAACTAGCTCAGTTTGGCCAATCTACAATGTATACGTATTTTATAACATGCACACAATATATACAATTTTTATTTGTCAATTACTTTTTTTAAAAGCTCGACTTTGGGGCAGCATGATTCTTCACATGTGGTAATGGCATTTTCATTTACTGCTACATAAGCATGCATAAGCATAAGTGTACATGTATGGGGACATTATTATGAGGAGTTAAAAGTGAAAAATGTGATTGAGTTAAAAAACTTGGAAAGAAATCACAGGGCAGGGTCCCACCTCTTGGACAAGTTATAACACCTCTCAATCTTGGTTTCTTCATCTGAAAACAGTGATAAAAACACTGGCCATACTAACTTTGACACTCAAATCAAGCAATACATTGGAAAGGTATTCAGCTATTACACAAATGTTATAAAAAATTTAAACATAACAAGTGAATTTATTCAGCTTAAACATGTCAAAGTCTTTGACCTAACAGTAGCAAAGAGCTGAAATTTGGAATTTAGCCTTACTGAAAAGCTGACCCAAAGAATTATGATAGATAAACAATGATGCAGGTGCTGATAACTTAGATTAACCACTCCCAAGTTACTAATAAGGAGATCATTTTCAATTCTATGGCTATTGGAAAGAAGGCTTCAAGTCCAAAGAGGGAAGAGACAGAAAACTAAAAGTACAATTTAAATTATATTTGTCTTTAATACTGTAAAAATATTGCCGCCAAAGCACTTTCATTGATATATAGCCAAACATAGTAAATCACTTAATTTACTCAAAAGAACTTAAATGTTTTAACCAGTGTGCCCTCAAAAGACATCAAGAAGAGCACCAATGGGACTTGGGCTGCAATGTGAGCCATCTTTAAAATGCAATTGTTCTAATCATTTTCTACAGATGCAGCCTCACAAGGGGCTGCTGTCACAGGGACCATTTACGACTTGTTATGGTGTCTCTATTGTTTACCAGCGACATTCGCAGAAAAAGGCGACAGCTGGGACAGAAAGCTGCTACTCAACGAACAATATAATCCCGTGAAAGTAATCAACAAATTTAAGGGTGTTAATTAACTTTACACTTTATCATGTTCAATTAGTTGTCCTTTCTAGAAAAGATTGCCGTGCACAATCAGTTTAGAGTGTGCCATGTTTGATTTGTAAGTGATCACTGTTTCTGTTTCAGAGTCCATGTCAGATGTTCTCTTGGGTTTTGGTGACACAGATGAATGGCTTTGCACATGTTAGGGGTGATCTGGTTTAACATAAGCCAGCATAACATAACCCCTTGTTAACACTATTTCTGGCATTATCCAAGCTGGAAACAGAAAAGCAAAAACATTCACAGCACTCTTCTGGAGTCAGATAAACAAAGTTTAGTTAGCTTTTCCTGAAATAAACACAGACACAAATACATGAATAAATAAGCAATTTTTCATCATTATTTTTTAGAGTAAGACTTGTCTTTCAGGAGCATGTTTGGGATCATTTCCTCCCAGCAAGGTCTCAAAGCTCTGCTGCATTATGCACAAAGCACCACTGTATCCTCAGACTTTACATAATGCACACAGTCTTTTCTATGGCAGTTGAATAAATGTTAGGGATGTGTTGTTAAGTGCTGGCTTGTGTTAAATTCTAGAATATGACTTTTAAATCCAGAAACTGTATTTCACAAGTATGAAAAATCTGCAGGAAGAATATTAATCTATGAATGCAATTTGCCTTCTCTCTTACCTTAATGCACCTGTTCCTACTTGCTAATAGGACAAGGAAAAGCTCATGATGGAGTGACAATATATTCAGTATTGCATTTTAATGAAAGTCACTGCAGCAGTTCCTCTGAATTGATAAATAGAGTTCTGCATCAAAATATTTCATAAGCCATTGACAAAGTGAACAAAACTCAAAACTGAGATTTGGTAGGTGTTTATCTTTAAGAAAACAAAAGCAAGGGACATGCATCTATCTCTTTTTTTAGAAGAGGCATCTACATAGGATTGTGAAACATCTTAATAAAGCTATACCTTGCTCTTAGAGACTAGCCATTTCCTGCACAATACACAAATTAAATGCATATAAATAAACTATAGCTGATCAGCTAAAGCGTACACAAGGACAAAGCTGAACTTCTTCAAAATAGAAAAGTTGTTAACTCTGAAAGCTAATAATGTCCTAAGTTAAATATTAAAGAAGGAAATTATAGGCTATATCCGAAACAGCTGAAACCACAATACAGCGCAGCAGAAAACATTAGTTTTCTGCAGAAGATCTGCAGGGAGAAGAGAAGCGGTCGATAGATCCTTAAATTGGAAGCAATAGCCGTTCTTCTAGCCCAAGTTGGCAGCTGCTACATTTGCAGACCTGGTTCATTATTTACCCATAATGACCATCAAGCTGCAGTCAAAGTCAGATCACAACAACTGTCAGCAGCTCTTTTAATTAGCCTTGCTTGAATTCAGATAAATATCACAATAGACCTGCTTATGCTGAAAGAGCAACAGAATGTTCCGCATGGAGCTGGCCGGCTTGAGGAGGACCGATGCAGTACAGAAGCCATAAGACAGAAATGCAGAGTGGGGTTTTTTAAGGGAGGGCAAATCAGAGAATGAAATGGTTTTCTTTCATTCTAAAAATCACTTTAAAAAGCAATTCCCTGGCATTCACCTCAGATCAAGACGGTGCACAATGTTGGCTTACAATAAAACGCTAAGCTCCTGAAAGCTAAATAGCTGGAGCACAAAGAGAGTTAACTTAATGCCCCTGGAGAATATGATTTTTAAAACTCCGTCTTGCAAATAATGTAACTTTCAGCTTTAAAAGTCATTTTTATTTTTACTATTTATTTATTTGAGATGGAGTTTCGCTCTTGTCGCCCAAGCTGGAGTACAATGGTGTGATCTTGGCTCACTGCAACCTTTGCCTCCCCGGTTCAACCGATTCTCCTGCCTCAGCCTCTCGAGTAGCTGGGTTTGTTTGTTTATTTATAGAGTTTCACTCTTTTCGCCTAGGATGGAGTACAATGGTGCGAACCCAGCTCACTGCAACCTCTGCCTCCCGGGTTCAAGTGATTCTTCTGCCTCAGCCTCCCAAGTAGCTGGGATTACAAGCGCCCACTATCACAGTCGGCTAATTTTTGTATTTTTTAGTAGAGACAGGATTTCACCTTGCTGGCCAGGCTTGTCTTGAACTCCTGACCTCAGGTGATCCACCTGCCTCAGCCTCCCAAAGTGCTGAGATTATAGGCATGAGCCACCGTGCCAGCCAAAAGTCATTTTTAAAAGCCAAATAAGAGAGAGAGAAAAAAAAGCCAAATAGCTTGCAATCGTTATGTCCTTCTATTTTACTTTCTTTAGGCAACACATAGTTTGTAACATTTCTGTGACAGGAGTTGGCTATTTTCCTATAAGTTTCACATGCATCCTTTCATTCAGCATTAACAACCACAAAGTAAAACAAGGCCAATAACCAAATTCTCAGTAATCCAATTACCACCAATACCACACCCTTCCGGGTATCCTCCCATCCCTAATCCTTGTCTAGGTTGCTTGAGAAGAAAAACAGGCATAATAATCATGTGCCCTCTATTTTAAAGAGAACTGATTATTCACATGAGTTCTGTTATAACTCTGAAGGTAGGTATAAAGAAGTGATGGCTGTCAGAGAAAGGAGGGAAGAGAGTAAGAAGAAATAAGCAAAAGGCAAGATGATAACCTGGCAGCAAATAGTAGAAAACTGGGGACAGCAAAAAACTAAAGATTAAGAGAAGGCCGTGCTATGAAGCTACACTTGGCTAACCAGGAATATCATCTCTTTCATGTGAAAATCCCTTGAAAATGTGGACTCTCATATTTTGGGGTTGGGGTACAGTTGAAGACGGTGCCAACTCCTACATATCAGTTGAGTATAGTCCACTCTGCCATTCTTGCTAGCTCCTCAGCCAATGCGTAGCCTTTTGCAACCATTTCTGATGGTGCATTAACATAACATTAAGGAAGGGTAACCAGATTTGCGTGAGGACAAAGGACATAGTACTGCTTGTATAGAGTTTGGATGCCACGTGACTATTTCCTTATTGAGCAGAAAAACACTCCACTGGGAAGTAGTTTAAATTACTATGTTTTTGGGCTACTTCAAGTACTAAAACCTTGGAATAACATTTTTATAGAATTCTGTATATGCGATAAAGGCAACCACTGCTTAATGGTAATAATTTAAGTGGGGAGAACTGTTCTGGTTTCATGAGAATTAATCATAGCCAAAGGAACATTTCTTGCTCTACTTTTTTTTTTTTTAATAAAGACTAAGCCAAATACATAAACCTATCATGGATAATGGCTTTCTCCCTCCTCAGCCCTTAACACAACCCACCTCCTGACTACATACAACTTGTTTCAGTAGAACACTGAGTACAAAGACAAGACTCAACTTGTCAGTTCCAAGTCTAGAGTCAAAATTTCAACTATCAGCTAATTCTTACTATTGGCCTTCAGAAGCACAGTGAATTCAACATGTCCAAACAGCTTTTGTCCTCCTACCCTGTCCTCAAATAGACCTCAAATTGGTCTCCTGCATGTCCATTCAGTTATGATATTACCATTACCCACTTATGGCAGCATTTCCAAATTTACAGTGATATAAATGTATAGGTATGTATTATTTATTTGGATCACTTGAAAGACAATTCAATACTATGCCAAGAAGTTCAGGCATATACAAAAAGTACCCAACCAGTCAAAATCTAGAGACATGATTCATGCAGTATTTGCCAAAGTAAAATAGAAACAAATCCCTGTAAAAATCTTGTCTATCTACTCAAGTCAAATATATATGCATGCAAGTGTGTGTCCTGAAAGCTTAACCTGTTAGGGTCACATGATCAAGGGTAGCCAACTGCATTTCTTTCCTTGCCCTTTCTCTTCAAGGGGCGATACTAAATAAACACCTTCAAGTGTATTCTGAAAACAAAATTTATATTAAAGATAATTGTGAATTAGAGAATAAAGGATTTTAACTTAATGCAAAAAATATTCCACTTTGATAAATTACAGAATTTGAAAAAATGTCCACCATAAGTTACTAATTCTAAGACTCTGTTTTCTCACTTGTTAAATGAACTGAATAACACCTGCCTTGACAGGACTGTGAAAGACTACATAAGCAATGCTTGATATATGATAGTCATTCTGTGTCCTCTAGAAAAGTCGAGTATCTTTTTACACAGTTCACTGGGTTTTCTCTTCAGTAAATTGCCTATTATATGTTTCTCTACTTTTCTCCTGATTCTTGGTCTTTTTCTTGTTAATTGTAGTAGATTTCATGTCTACTCTGTTATATATTTTGCAACTAGTTTCCTTCAGTCTGTTGCTGCCTTTTAACTTTTTGTCACAAAGATATGTGTGTTTTCAATTCTTGGATCTGTTAATTTTTTTAATGGTTTTTTTATTGTCTTGCTTTGGAAGGTTTTCCTCATTCTAAGATTTTGAAAATATTCCCTTAGACTTTTATTTGGCCTTCTTACACTTTTGTTTTAAACAGTTATTTAATCCATCTGCTATTTATTTTCAGTGTATGGGATGAAGTAGGGATCTGCCCCCCACAATGAATTGTCCTAACAACATTTATTAAATAATTCATTTCCCCACTGATCTGATTGCCTGACTCAGATTCTAAGTACCTATACATACGAGGGTCTCTTTGGGGACCTAACTCTGTCTCCCAGTCTGTCTGTTCTTGAACAAATATCATGCTGTTTTAATCACTGTAACTTTATACTGTGTTCTGATATTTATGGAGTCCTAACTGCCTTATTAAAATTTTTTTTTGGGCAGGTGCCTATAATATTTGGGAGGCCAAGGCAGAGGATAGAGGATAAATGATGATAGAGGAGGATAGAGCCTGAGCCCAGGAAACCTGCCTAGGCAACATGGTGAGACCCTGTTTCAACAAAAATTTTTAATATTAGCTGAACATGGTAACACACGCCTGTGGTCCCAGCTACTCAGGAGGCTGAGGCAAGAGGATCACTTGAGCCTAGGAGGTTGAGGCTATAGTGAGGCATGTTCACACTACTGCACTCAAGCCTGAACAACAGAGTGAGACCCTGTCTAAAAGGAAAAAAAAAAAAAAAAAAAAAAAACACTGGCATTTTTTAATTTACTTAATTCTCCCAGATGAGCTTATGGGTTTTTGTTTGTTTTTTAAGAAATAACATGGTTTTGCATTAAAATTTATATATTATCTTAAGAGAATGGACATGTTTACATGCTTTCCCAAGCAGATAAGTGGTGTCTCCATTTATTCAGATCTTATTTTGCCTTTATAGTTTTGTCATCTTCCTCATATAAGTCTTACACATTTCTTGTTAAATTTGTTAAGTACTATTCTAGACCTTAGAACCTAGAATAGTATTAAACTATATTATATAGTTACATATTGTCTTAGTCTGTTTTGTGCTCCCATCACAGAATATCACAGACTGGGAAATTTATAAAGAGCAGAAATGTATTTTTTCAGTTTCGGAGGCTGGGAAGTCCAAGATCAAGGCACCAACAGGTTCAGTTGTCTGGTGAGGGCTGCTCTGTTTCCAAGATGGCACCTTGTTGCTGTATCCCCTCCAGAAGGGAGGAACATTGTGTCTTCACATGGCAGAAGACAGAAGGGCAAGCAGAACAAACTCCCTCCATGAAGCCTTCTTATTTTTTTTTTTTTTTTTTTTGAGACGGAGTCTCGCTCTGCCGCCCAGGCTGGAGTGCAGTGGCCGGATCTCAGCTCACTGCAAGCTCCGCCTCCCGGGTTCACGCCATTCTCCTGCCTCAGCTTCCCAAGTAGCTGGGACTACAGGCGCCCACCACGTCGCCCGGCTAGTTTTTTGTATTTTAGTAGAGACGGGGTTTCACCATGTTAGCCAGGATGGTCTCGATCTCCTGACCTCGTGATCCGCCCGTCTCGGCCTCCCAAAGTGCTGAGATTACAGGCTTGAGCCACCGCGCCCGGCCGAAGCCTTCTTATAAGGGGGGCCTAATCCCATTCAGGAAAGGAGGAACCCTCATGACCTAATCACCTCTTAAAGACCCCACCTCTTAATATCTTTACATTGGCCGGTAAGTATTAACACCTGAATTTTGGAGAGGACACATTCAAACCGTAGCACAATATACAAGAACTAAGTATTACTATTGAAGACTACATAAGACTTGTCTTTTAAAACCATCTTTACTTTGTTCCTCCTTAGTAATGGCTGTTTGAATACTTTTGGTCATTGGAAGTTTACTTATGTGTTTACCTCTTCTTGAATCAATTTTGGTAATTTATTTTTTCCTAGAAAATCACCTATTTCCTCTGGACTTTCCACTTTTCTGCCCCCAAACTTATAATTCCTTATTTCATCCATATCTGTGTGAAATCTCTTATCTTATTCTTGATGTTCATGGTTTCTCTATTTTTCTTGGTGAAACTTCTTAAAGATGTGTCTTCTGAAAGACCAGTTCTTGGTTTTATTCAACGATTCTATTTTTCTTGTTGCTAACTAATTTCCTAATTAATTCCACTTACCACATTTGTCACATTTATCTTATTTAAATAGATTTATATTTGTTTTCTTCTAGTTTATTGAGTTTTAGAGGCTCTGCTTATTTTCAGTTTTTTTTTTGAGAGAAGGTCTTGCTCTGTCACCCTGGCTGGAGTGCGGTGGCACAATCTCGACTCACTGCAACCTCGACTCACTGCAACCTCCAACTCCCAGGCTCAAGCAATCCTCCCACCTCAGCCTCCCAAATAGCTGGGACCACAAGCACGCATGACTTCACACAGCTACTTTTTTGTATTTTTAGTAGAGATGGTGTGTTGCCATTTGCCAGCTGGTCTCAAACTCCTAAACTCAAGCAATCCACCTGTGGTCCCAGCTACATGGGAGGCTGAGGCAAGAGGACTGCTTGAGCCCAGGAGGTTGAGGCTGTAGTGAGCCATATTCACTCCAGCACTCCAGCCTGGACCACAGAGCAAGACCAGGTCTCAAAAACAAAACAAAACACCAGCACTTAAAGTCCTATAAAATCTCTTCTACAGTTTTAACTTTATAAGGGGGCCAAATCCCATTCAGGAAAGGAGGAGCCCTCACATTTTTAATGTAAAATGTTCTCATTTTCATTTACTTTAGCTTAAAACTTCTCTGATCTTAAAACTATCCAGCAGAATATTTTCAAGTTTGAAATGGTAGCTGTATTAGTTTGCTAGGGCTGTCATAACAAAGCACCACAAACTAGGTGGCTTAAACAACAGAAATTTACTGTCTTACAGTCCTGGAGGCTAGAAGTCTCAGATTAAGGTGTTGGCAGGATTGGTTCCTTTGGATGGCTGTGAGGGAAGGATCAGTTTCAGGACTTTCTCCTTGGTTTGTAGATGACTGTTTTCTCCCTGTGTCTTCCCATCATCCTCCTTTTATGTGTGTCTGTGTCCAAATTTCCCCTTTTTATAAGGAGAACAATCATATTAAATTAGGGCCCACCTTAATGACCTCACTTTAACGTGATTACCTTTGTGAGGACCGTATCTCCAAGGCGGTCATATTCTGAGATACGTGGGTTAAGGATTTCAACATAGGAATTTTGGGAGCCCACAAATCAACCCAAAACCACAGCTTAAAACTCTATTTAGGCTGGGCGCAGTGGCTCATGCCATAATCTCAGCATTTTATGAGACCAAGGCGGGGGAATTGCTTGAGCCCAGGAGTTTGAGACCTAGCTTAAGCAAAACAGCAAGATCTCATCTCTAGAAAAAATTTTAAAAAATAAAAAAATTAGCCAGGAGTGGTGGCCCAAACCTATAGTCCCAGCTTCTTAGGAGGCTGAAGCAGAAGCATCACTTGAGCCCAAGAAGTTGAGGCTGCAGTGAGGTATGATCACTCCACTGTACAGCAGCCCAACCTAGGTGACAGAGCAAGATTCTGTCTCAAAAAACAATAACAACAACAACAAAAAAAGCTATACTTGTCCTTATGAGTAGGGAACCACAAAAACTATACATATCCTTGTGATTAGGGAATATGACAGGATTTTCTATTTCTGAATCTTTAAAGGTTTTATCTGTGGCCAGTTCTCCCCACAGAAATGTGATAAGAAAGTATATTCTCTATTTCTGTAATATTCTATTAAACTAAGCATCACTGTTAATTACTTTTATATGCGTTGTCATTTTGATCTGTCAAATGCTGAGAGAACTATTATAAATTTCCAATATAATTGTAGTTTTAAATCAAACTCATAAATTTCTAAAGATTTTGCCTTTATGTATTCACTGATATATAATAATGCCATATGCATAAAAGTGCATAATTTTGTTTCCTCTTCACAAGTTGCGCAGTTTTGTTCCATTGTAAGACATCCCTGTTCATCACAAATTTTGCCCTAAGTTTTAGTTTCTGTAATATGATGTTGCCATCAAATCTTGTTTGTATTTCTATTATTATTTTGATACAGAGTCTTGCTCTGTTGCCCAGGCTGGAGTGCAGTGGTGCGATGTTGGCTCACTGCAACCTTCACCACCCACGTTCAAGCAATTCTCCTGTCTCAACTTCCCAAGTAGCAGGGATTACAGGTGCACGCCACCATGCCTGGCTAATTTTTTGTATTTTTAGTAGAGACGGGGTTTCACCATGTTGGCCAGGCTGGTCTTGAACTCCTGGCCTCAAGTGATCCACCTGTCTCTGCTTCCCACAGTGCTGGGATTACAGGTGTGAGCCACTGCACCCAGCCTTTTATTCATTTATTTTAAATATTTTTTATTTCATTAACTTTTGGGGTACAAATGGTTTTTGGTTACATGGATGAACTGTATAGTGGCAAAGTCTGAGATTTTAGAGCACCTGTCACCTGAGTAGTGTATATTATGCCCAAAATAAATATGTCTTTCTTTTTTCTTTTATTGTTAGCCTTTAATATAATTTTGTTTCAGATATTTCTTAAAAAGAGCAAAGAGCTGCATTTTGTTCTTTAATCCTGAGAATCTTGTCTCATAGTAAAATTCAAGTCAGTCATGATTGTTAATCATTTAAGATTCGTTCCTGGATTTTTACTTAGTGATTTTTTTATGGTAAAATATACATAAAATTTACCATTTTAACAATTTTTAAGTGTACAGTTCAGTGGCATTAAGTACATTCACACTGTTATGCAACCATCACCACCATCATCTCCAGAACTTTTTCATTAACCCAAACTGAAACTCTGTACCCATTAAACAATATTTCCCTATTCTACCTGCCACCATGCCTGTGTTAACAACTGTTCTATTTTCTATCTTTATTAATTTGACTATTCTAGGAATCTCATGTAAGGAAAAGCATACAATATTTGTCCTTTTGTGTCTGGCTTATTTCACTTAGCATAATGTCTTTAAGGTTCATCCACACTGTAGAACATACCCGAATTTCATTCCATGTTAACACTAAACAACACACCATTACATGCATATACCACATTTTGTTTGTCCATTTATCCACTGACGGACATTTGGGTTGTTTCCACCTTTTGGTTACTATGAATACTGCAGCTATGAACATATGTGCTTTCAATTCTTTGGGCATATACCCAGAAGTAAAATTGCGGGATCATATGGTGATTACATGGTTAATGTTTTGAGGAACCACCAATATCATTTTCCACAGTGGCTGCACTATTTTACATTCCTACCAATGGTGCAAAAGGGTTCTAATTTCTCCACATCCTCAACACCACTTGTTTTCTCTTTGTTGTTTTAGTAATAGCCATTCTCATGAGTGTTAAGTATAATTTCTTTGTGGTTTTGGTTTGCCCTTCCCTAATGGTTAGTGATGTAGAGCATATTTTCATGTGCTTATTAGTCATCTGTATATCTTCTTTGGAGAAATGTCTGTTCAAATCCTTTGTCTATTTTTAAACTGGGTTATTCACTTCTTGTTGAGTTCATTTTAGTTTTCACTATGTACTTTAGAATGGAAAAAATTCAAGTTTTCTTATACTCACCTTGCCCCCTTATATTTTCAAATTCCACTCAAAACTTGCATTCTCAGTTTCTTAAAAGTCCTGCTGCAGCTGCATCCCAGTTTACTATACAGTATTTTCATTATTGTTGAGTTCTAACATTTTTTCTTATATGACTTCTTCCACTAAAAAAAAAAATTCTTTAGAAATGTGATTCTAGAAGATGGCCGAATAGGAACAGCTCCAGGCTACAGCTCCCAGCGTGAGCGACACAGAAGACAGGTGATTTCTGCATTTCCAACTGAGGTACCAGGCTCATCTCACTGGGGCATGTCGGAGAGTGGATGGAGGACAGTGGGTGCAGCCCACCAAGCGAGAACTGAAGCAAGGCAAGGCATCACCTCACCTGGGAAACGCAAGGGGTAAGGGAATTCCCTTTCCTAGCCAAGGGAAACCGTGACACACGGCACCTGGAAAATCGGGTCACTCCCACCCTTAATACTATGATTTTCCAAGGGTCTTAGCAAATGCCACACCAGGAGATTATATCCCGCACCTGGCTCGGAGGGTCCCAAGCCCACGGGGCCTCTGTCATAGCACAGCAGTCTGAGATCTAACTGCAAGGTGGCAGTGAGGCTGGGGGAGGGACGCCCACCATTGCTGAGGCTTGAGTAGGTAAACAAAGCAACCAGGAAGCTCGAACTGGGGGGAGCCCACTGCAGCTCAAGGAGGCCTGACTGCCTCTGTAGACTTCACCTCTGGGGACAGGGCAGAGCCAAACAAACAGCAGCAGAACCTCTGCAGATTTAAATGTCCCTGTGTGACAGCTTTGAAGAGAGTAGTGGTTCTCCCAGTATGGAGTTTGAGATCTGACAACGGACAGACTGCCTCCTCAAGTGGGTCCCTGATCCCTGAGTAGCCTAACTGGGAGGCACCCCCAAGTAGGGGCAGACTGACACCTCACAGGGCCGGGTACCCCTCTGAGACAGAGGTTCCAGAGAAACAATCAAGCATCAACATTTGCTATTCAGCAATATTCAATCTTCTGCAGCCTCTGCTGCTGATACCCAGGCAAACAGGGTCTGGAGTGGGCCTCGAGCAAACTCCAACAGACCTTGCAGCTGAGGGTCCTGACTGTTAGAGGGAAAACTAACAGACAGACAGGACATCCACACCAAAACCCCATCTGTACTTCACCATCATCAAAGACCAAAGGTAGATAAAACCACAAAGATAGGGAAAAAAACAGAGCAGAAAAGCTGAAAATTCTAAAAATCAGAGCACCTCTCCCCCTCCAAAGGAAGACAGCTCCTCGCCAGCAACAGAACAAAGCTGGACGGAGAATGACTTTGAACAGTTGAGAGAAGAAGGCTTCAGACGATCAAACTTCTCTGAGCTAAAGGAGGAAGTTCAAACCCATCACAAAGAAGCTAAAAACCTTGAAAAAAGACAAATGGCAAACAAGAATAACCAATGTAGAGAAGTCCTTAAATGACCTGATGGAGCTGAAAACATGACATGAGAACTATGTGACAAATACACAAGCTTCAGTAACTGATTCGATCAACTGGAAGAAAGGGTATCAGTGATTAAAGATCAAATGAATGAAATGAAGCGAGAAGAGAAGTTTAGAGAAAAAAAGAGTAGAAAGAAACAAACAAAACCTACAGGAAGTATGGGACTATGTGAAAAGACCAAATCTACGTCTGACTGGTATACCTGAAAGTGACGGGGAGAATAGAACCAAGCTGGAAAACACTCTGCAGGATGTTGTCCAGGAGAACTTCCCCAACCTAGCAAGGCAGACCAACATTCAAATTCAGGAAATACAGAGAACGTCACAAAGATACTCCTTGAGAAGAGCAACTCCAAGACACATAATTGTCAGATTCACCAAAGTTGATATGAAGGAAAAAATGTTGAGGGCAGCCAGAGAGAAAGGTTGGGTTACCCACAAAGGGAAGCCGATCAGACTAACAGCGGATCTCTCAGCAGAAACTCTGTAAGCCAGAAGAGAGTGGGGGGCCAACATTCAACATTCTTAAAGAAAAGAATTTTCAACCCAGAATTTCATATCCAGCCAAACTAAGTTTCATAAGTGAAGGAGAAATAAAATCCTTTGCAGACAAGCAAATGCTGAGAGATTCTGCCACCACCAGGCCTGCCCTACAAGAGCTCCTGAAGGAAGCACTAAACATGGAAAGGAACAACCAGTATCAGCCACTGCAAAAACATGCCAAAATGTAAAGACCATCAATGCCAGGAAGAAACTGCATCAACTAATGAGTAAAATAGCTAGCTGTAATCATAATGACAGTATCAAATTCAAACATAACAATACTAACCTTAAATGTAAATAGGCTAAATGCTCCAATTAAAAGACACAGACTGGCAAATTGGATAAAGAGTCAAGACCCATCAGTTTGCTGTATTCAGGAGACCCATCTCACGTGCAGAGACACACAC
>NW_016807364.1:513568-518628 GCF_001698545.2 Rhinopithecus bieti
ATGTTTACTGTGGCACTATTCACAATAGCAAAGACTTGGAACCAACCCACATGTCCATCCATGACAGACTGGATTAGGAAAATGTGGCACATATATACCATGGAATACTATGCAGCCATAAAAAAGGATGAGTTCATGTCCTGTGTAGGGACATGGATGCAGCTGGAAACCATCATTCTCAGCAAACTATCTCAAGAATAGAAAACCAAACACCACATGTTCTCACTCATAGGTGGGAACTGAACAATGAGATCACTTGGACACAGGAAGGGGAATATCACACACCAGGGCCCATTATGGGGTTAGGGGAGGGATAGGGATAGCATTAGGAGATATACCTAATGTAAATGATGAGTTAATGGGTACAGCACACCAACATGGCACATGTATACACATGTAACAAACCTACACGTTGTGCACATGTACCCTAGAACTTAAAGTATAATAAAAAAAATTTTTTTTAATGTGATTCTAAGTTTTAAGTGTATAAGTTTTAATTGTATTTTGACTACTGATTAATTACAATGCTTTGTAGTGAAAGAATGCAGTCTATAAGATACATATTCATTGATGCTGGAGACTTGCTTCATGGCCCATTGTGTGGTCAATTTTTAATAATTTTTTTGATGTGTCTTAAGAAATACATTTCTTCAATTGCTAGGTATGAGGTTCTACTGATCAAATTTATTCGAGTCTATATATTTACCAATATTTGTTGTTTGATCATCAAATGAGAGAAGTATACTGAAAGGTCCCGCTGTGATAGTAGACATTTATAAATTTCTTCTTGTGGTTCTACAGTTTTTTTTTATACATTTCTGAGGCTATTAGGTACAGTACATATAGGTTTACATTGTCATATCTTTTTGTTTAAGCCTTTTAATCATTAGTAATTATCTTCTTTATCCCTAACAGTGCTTTTTAATCTTAAGAACCGTGACATTTAATTAATTAACCCATTTATTAGATATTAGTAAATCTGTATTTCTTTTGATTGGAATTTGCATGTTATGTAAAAAAAGATACTTATATTTTCTGAGCCTTTATGTTTTAGGGGTGTGTGTCTTATAAACAAGATTCAGCAGGAGGTTTTAAAATCCAGTATGATAAAATCTGTCTTTAATTGGGTACATTTAATACATTTTTTCCTACTATTTTACTTTGTGCTTTTCTTCTATGTGATTTTTATTTCCCCTCCTTTCTTATTTTTTAAATTGATTCAGGAGTTATTTCTGTTTTCTTTTTTCCTTTACTGATCTGGAAATAATATACTTCATTTTTATAGTTTTCAAAATTTTACCATGCATACTTGAAGTTAAACTCAAAAGTTAATCAACATCTTGATCTTTCATAGAACACAAGACCTTTAGACATTCCTTGCTTACACATTATTGCTGTTCAGTATTTTAGTTAATTCCACAATTTATATTTTATTATTGTTTGTTTAGATATTTTCACATTTATCCAAATAATTTAAATTACCCAATCTTATAGACCATTTAAATTCAAATTCTGTGTTTACATTTCTTGTTTACCATTTCTCTTTCTAAAAACTGAGACAGGATCTTGCTCTGTTGCCCACACTGATGTGCAGTGGTGCAATCATGGCTTACTCAGTTTCAACCTCCCTGCTTCAAGTGATTCTCCTGCCTCAGCCTCCTGAGTAGCTGGGACCACAGGCACAAGCCACAAATGCCTAGCTATGTTGCCCAGGGTGGTCTCAAACTTGCGGACTCAAGTGATCTTCCTGTCATGGCCTGCCAAAGTGCTGAGATTATGGGTATGAGCCACCACACTCAGCCTTTGCCATATCTTTTCACATCTCAAAACTTTCCTTTAGGATCAAAGGATAACCTTTACATATTCTCTTAATGTACATCTCTTGGTGTTAAATTTTATCAGTTTTTGTGTACTGAAAATGTCTGTATTTAATCATCATTCCTTTATTTTGAAATTAACATGCTGTAAAATTAAATTTTATGTGTGTGTAAAGTTCTACAAGTTTTAGCAAGTATACATTCATTCAACCACCATCATCAGTGAGGATACATAATAATTCTCTCACCCCCAGAAATTCTCTCATGCTACCCCTTTGTGGTCAAACCCTCTTGCCTTCCCCAACTCCTGATCCTACTAATCTGTTGTTCATTCTCATAGTTTTGCATTTCCAGGATGTTATATGAACATAATCATATAGAATATAACCTTTTCACACTGACTTCTTTCACTCATGTAATGCCTTTGAGTTACCTGTTATTGTGGGTATCAGCAGCACATCCCTTTATATTGCTGAGTAATATTCACTGTATGGAGGTTGCATGGTTTGTTTATCCATTCACCCATTGAAGGATTTTTAAGTCGTTTTCAGTTTTAGTGGATCATGAATTCAGGTACAGGTTTTTGTGTGTACACAAGTTTTCATTTATCCAGGCTAGGATAAAGGTTTACCTAGAGGTAGGATTGCTGGAAACTTAGATGAATGTATGTTTAACTTTATGAAAAGCTTCCAAATTGTTTTCCAAAGTGGCTGTACTATTTTGCATTTTCACTAGGAATATGAGCATTCCAGTTGCTCCATATTCTCATCAGCACTTAAACTGTTGTATTTTAAAAGTAGTTGTAGCCATTCTATAAATGATGTATACTGGTATTTCACTGTGGTTTTAGTTTGAATTTTGTTAATGGTAATTATGTCGGGCATCTTTTCATGTGCTTATTTGCCAACCAGGTATTTTCTTTGGTGACATGTCTGTTGAAATCTTTTGCCCATCTTCTAATTGAGTTGGTTGTTTAATTGTCGACTTTTGAGAAATGTTTTTATATTCTGGCTACATGGCCTTGGTTGAATATGCAGTTTGCAACATTTTCTCTTAGGCTGCAGCTTGTCTTTTCATCCTCTTAACAGTGTTTTAGCAGAGTAGAAGTTTGTTAATTTTCATAAAGTACAATTTATCAATTTTTTTAATGAATTATGCTTTGGGTGCCACATCATCACAGAATTTTTTCCAAACCCAAGGCTAGAAGGATTTTCTCATATATTTTCTTCTGAAAGTTTTACATTTAGCTCGTTTTAATTTTTATATAAGATGTGAGCTATAGATCAACAATCTTTTTTCTTAATATATGTAGAATTGTTTCAATATCATTTGTTGAAAAGACCATCCCTTCTCCCTGAATTGCCTTTGCACCTTTGTCAAAAAACAAAAAAATTCACGAGTCTTATTTTAAACTCTCTATTTCACTGATCTCTATATATCTATTCTTTCACTAATACCACATTTTATTAATTAATATAGCTTTGAAGTGTGAAAATTGAGTAATGTGACTTCTCCAACTTTATTCATCACATTCAAAATTGCTTTGGCTATTTTAGTTCTTTTGTTTTTCCATATAAAATTAATGTCAATTTCTCTGTAGATGCAATAAAAAGTAATAGTGCTAAATGGGGGGAAATTGACATCTTTACTACAAAGAGTCTTCAAATCCATCAATCCATGAACACAGTACACTTCATTTATTTAGGTCTTCTTTGACTTCTTTCATCAACTTTTGTAGTTTTCACGTGTTCTGCGCATTTAGATTTATAGCAAGTAATTTTGTTTTTGAAACGAATGTAAATAATGTTTTAAATGTTAGTTACCAATTGCATTAATTATGCCTTTTATTTCTGATGCTTTGAAATCTGGGCCCTTGCTGATCCTGGAGAGACTGCCCCTCCCAGGGCTAATCAATTCCTAGAGAGAGTAAAAGACTAACCTTTAAAAGCATGTCTTTCATATGCAAACCAACCAATCTAAAGCTCATATCCCCAACGACCTCCATTATACATCTCTTATGCTCCAGGCCACTATTCCTCTGCCCTAATCACCCCAGGGGCAAGTACCAGACACTTAGAGATAGCCCCTATACCCCAAAACTGCTGAAATTATTCAAACTAGCCAAGCCTAAGCCTGCTTACCCTGCCTCACACATTCTTTCATGTGGAAACCGCAACAAAGGCTCTTGACCCCGTTTTCCTCCTGTTCCTTCTTCCTCCTGATCGACCTTGATGATCCCCATATGGTCTGGTGTGGTGCGACATGGCCCCTCCTCTTGGGAACTGTGAGTAATAAACTATCTTCTCAATGGTAGTGGTGTCCTGATCTGCTGGCCTCACTATACCTGCTTAATAAACTCTGTATCTTAAAACACCAATGTTGATTGCTAGTATAGAGAAATATGATGAATTTCTCCATGTTGACCTTGTGTTCTATGACCTTAGGAAACTCATTTACTGTTTATAAGCATTTACTTGTAGACTCTTTGAACTTTTCGACATAGACAATCATGTCATTTGTGAATATGAATAGTTCTATTTCATTTTTTCTTACTTTATTGTACTGGCTAAGATTTCTAGTGAGAGACTGAGTGGTGAGAGTAGATATCCTGTGTTGTCTGATCTCAGGGGGAAAGCAGTTAGTCTTTCACTATAAAGTATAACATTAGCTATAGGTTGTTTTTGTTTTAGTATATGCCTTTATCAGTTTTAGGAAGTTCCTTTCTATTCCTAGTTTGCTGAGAGCTTTTATCATGAATGGATGTTGAATTCTGACATATAGATATATGTCTTATATATGTCATACATATATATTCTGTATACATATATACACACACATATTAGCATGAAGTCTTCTTTAGACTATTAATATTACAAAGATTGATTTCAGTTGAACAAGATTTGCATTTTAAGATAAATCCTACATAGTTGTATTGTTCTTTTTATGTATTGCTGATTCAATTTATTAATATGTTGATCAGAATTCTTACGTGTACAGTATAAAGAATACTAATCTGTACTATTCTTATAGTTTATCTGGTTTTAGTATCAATGTAACACTGGTCTCAAAAAATGAGTTGGGAAATACTGCATACTCTTCCAGTTTTCTAGAAGAAATTGTGTAGAACTGCTGGTATTTCTTTAAATAAGAAAACATGTGGTAGAATTCGCCAGAGAAAACATCTAGGCTTGTGTTTTCTTTTCAGAAAGTTTTAACTACAATTCATGCTTTAATTTCTTTTAA
>NW_016807364.1:518904-528232 GCF_001698545.2 Rhinopithecus bieti
TTATGTCAATAAAGTTCCTTACAGTGCTCCATTCCTTACATTGGTAATTTGTGTCTTCTTTTATTTTTTGGTTAGGCTGGTTTTTCAAAAGTATCAGCCTTGGGTTTTATTGATTTTCTTTAATGTTTTTGTTTCCAATTTCATTAATTTCTGTTATTTATTATTTCCTTTATTCTGTTTGCTTTGGTTTTATTTTACTCTGCTTTTTCTAGTTTCTTACAATAGAACTTAAATTACTGATATGAGACTCCTTTTCTAATACAAGCATTTAATTTTATAAATGTCCTTCTAAGCACTGCTTTAGGGGCATCCCATAAATATGTTGTATTTATATTTTTGTTCAGTTCAAAATATTTTCTAATATCCCTTGACATTTCTTCTTTGACCCACAGATTACTTAGGAATGTGTTATTCAATTTCCAAATATTTGAGGGGTAAATTTCCATATATATTTGTTACTGATTTCTAGTTTAAATCCTTATGGTTAAAGAATACATTTTGTTCAATTCTAGTTCTTTTCAAATTGTTAAGGGTGGTTTTGACCCAGGATAACATCCATCTTGGTAAATGTGCACTTAAGTAGCATGTGTTTTCTGCTGTTGCTGCAGAGTGTTCTATACATGTCAATTAGGTTCATTTGATTGACGATGTTGCTCAATTCTTTCATATTGTTGTTGATTGTTCTGTCTACTTGTCATATCCGTTAGTGAGAGAGAAGTGTTGAAGTCTCCAATAATAATTGTGGATTTGTTCATTTCTCCTTTTCATTCTGTTAGTTTTTATTTTATGTATTTTGAAGCTCTATTATTAGGTACCTACAAATTTAGGGCTGTTAGTGTCTTCTTGGTGCATTGACTCTTATCATTATGTAATGTCCTTCTTTACCTTTGGTAATTTTCCTTGCTCTTTGTTTCAACTAGTATTTACATGGTATATCTTTTTCTATACTTTTAATCTGCCTACATCATTATATTTAAAGTGGATTGCTTATAAACACACTTCGGTCTCTCTTTAATTTTATTTTTTCTTTCGAGACGGAGTCTCGCTCTGTCGCCCAGGCTGGAGTGCAGTGGCATCATCTCAGCTCACTGCAAGCTCCACCTCCCGGGTTCATACCATTCTCCTGCCTCAGCCTCCCAAGTAGCTGGGACTACAGGCAGCCGCCACCACGCCCAGCTAATTTTTTGTATTTTTAGTAGAGACGGGGTTTCATCGTGTTAGCCAGGATGGTCTCAATCTCTTGACCTTGTGATCTGCCTGTCTCGGCCTCCCAAAGTGCTGGGATTACAGGCGTGAGCCACCATGCCCGGCCTGGTCTCTTTTTTAAATCCAATCTGATAATATTGTGCTTTTTAGTTGGTGTATTTAGGTCATTTACATTTAATGTTAGTATTGATAGGCTTGGATTTAAGTCTACTAGTTTATTTTCTGCTTGTCCACTATGTTTTTAGTTCCTCTCTTTCTCCTTTCCCACCTTCTTCTGCATGACAGTATTTGAATATTTCTTTGATATTCCATTTTATCTATTGCATCTCTGTATATAGTGTGTGCGCATGTGTGTGTGACTGACCTAGGGATTACAATATACATACTAAACTTTTCATGTCCATTGAAAATTAATATTTTACATCAAGCGAAATGTAGAAAAATTGCCCTTACTACCTTTAATATTATAATTGTCATCTGTATTACATTTACATACATACAAAATTCCACCAATGTTTTACAGATGGCCTTCGAGTTAGTTTGCCTTACAATTTTTTTCACTTTACAATGGTACGAAAGCCATATGCATTCAGTACACTCCTTGACTTTCCATGGGGCCACATCTAGATAAACCCATCCTAAGTTGAAAATGCACATTCAATTTACAATATTTTCAACGTATGCAGGAGTTACCGGGATGTAATCCCACTGTAAGTCAAGGGGCATTGGCAATTTTTAATCACGACCATCACACATATTTTAAAGAACTTAAAAGTAGAAAAAATACTGTATTTATCCAAATGCTTACAATTTCTGTTTCTTTTTCTTCTTTCTTGAGGTTCTATAGTTCTGTTATCAGTTTCCTTTTACCTGAAGAAATTCCTTTATCTTTTTTTTTTTTTGGAAAACAATCAACTGGAGATGAATTTTCTTAGTTTTCCTTTACCTGTGAATATCTATTTCATCTTCATTCCTGAAGGATATTTTTGTCACATATAAAATTCTGGTTTCAAAAATGTTATTCCACTGGTCTTTTGACCTATATTTTTTTTTCTGAAGTTGTTGCAATCATTGTTCCCCTGTAATGCATCATTTTTTTTCTAGCTGATCTCAAAAAATTTTATTTCTTTAAATAGACTTTTTTTTTTTTTCCTTGAGACAGAGTCTCTATCACCCTGGTTGGAGTACAGTGGTGTTATCTCAGCTCACTGCAACCTTCGCCTCCAGGGCTCAGCCAATTCTCATGCCTCAGTCTCCGAGTAGGTGGGATTACAGGTGACTGCCACCAGGCCCGGCTAACTTTTTTTTATTTTTAATTTTTTTTGTATTTTTAATAGTGACAGGGTTTCACCATGTTGGCCAGGCTGGTCTCAAACTCCTGACCTCAGGTGATCCGCTCACTTTAGTCTCCCAAAGTGCTGGGATTACAGGTGTGAACCAGCACCCGGCCGGCATTTTTTTCTATGTGTCTGGTTTTCAGTAGTTTATGATAATCTGGGCATAGACAATTCTTTATTCTATTTGGGGCTCACTGAGCTTCTTAAATCTCTAAGTTTGTCTTTCACTAAACTTAGGAGGCTTTCAGCCACCTTTTTTTTTTCCCAAGTTTTTTTTCTGTACCACACTCATCTCTGCATGAAACTCCACTAGCACAAATGTTGATATTTCTTGGTATTATCTCAGAGGATCCCAAGGCTCTGTCCATTTTCTTACGGTTTTTTCTCTCTTTTGGTCCGATTAGATAATTTCCATTCATGTAATTTCTATCTCCAAACTCACTGACTCTTTCCTTTGTCACAAGCACTCCGCTTTTGAACATATCCAGTGATTTTCTTCAAATTTCTAATTATTCTATTTTCCAGTTAAAAAATTTCCATTTGGTTCTTTTTTACAGCTTCTATTTCTTAACTGAGACTATTATTTCTTAAAGCATGGTTATAACAGCTGTTTTAAAATCACTGCCTAATACAAAACATCTGGGTAATCTCAGGGTTGGTAGCTTGTCTTTTCCCTTGAGACTTAATCAGACTTCCCTGGTTCTTTTTGTGTCAAGTAATTTTGTATCATATCATGAACATTTGGGATATAAGATGCTATGAGACTCTAGATCTTGCTCAAATTCTATGACAAACAGGATGTATTTGAATCTGTCCTAGATATGCATCAGTCAGGAGTCAGTCTGCTGTCTATTCCATAGCTACTTGGTATGCTGTTTAGGGTCAGATCCATGTTGTATGGCTCAAGGGTGGGCCCTGAAGTTCATACATAACATCATGCGGTCCCTTTTATGAGCTCCCTCTTATCTGTGAAGGGCCCCACTCTCTGACACTCTACTACCCCACCTCCATCCCCCACTGCCACCCAGTCCTCTGACTAGAAAGTCTTGTACTTCCTACAACTATATCTGTCTCTGGGGCCAAACAGCAAGAGAATTAAAAAAAGAAAAAAGCAATAGGAATCATTCTGCACTGTTTGGACCATAGTTCCTCTGATCCGAGCGTATTCACGTCCCTTGGATTTTTAAGTGTCTGGTTGGCTGCTGCTGCTACCACAAAACTGCAGGTTCAGAAGTGAGGATCATGTGGCAGTGCTGGGAGGGAAGAAAAACAAGAGATAGCATTTCTTCCACTTTCTGTCTCATAGAGCCTCTCTTCCTGCTCCTTGGATCAGAAATTTCCCTTGGAATTCTTGTTTGCACCTGTGCACGGTCCTAGGATTCATGCTGTCTTTGAATTCAGACTCGGAGATACAAAAAGTGGGGAAAGGATGCAGGAAACTCACCGCCAGAGCTTTGGTACTTAAAGTTCTATTTTCCTTCTCCAAGCTACTTGCTATCATTTACCTTTCAGAGTCCTCAGACAGCTTCCCCAGGCATTCTGCCCAGTTTTTAGACATATTCAGCAGGAGAGAAAGGACAGTGTATTCACTTCATCTTAACCACAACTGGAACTTACTATCATTCTTGATTCTGTTGGATGCAAATTCTAAGGTGACAGTTACTTGTATTTTGATGATAATGTTCTACTGTTTTCTGGCTTCAGTTGTTCTTAGGAAGTCTGCTATTGACATAAAAGGCTACCTATTGTATGAATTCTACATGCATATGTACATGATATTTACATGATATTTTTACATGATATTCTAGAAGAGGCAAAACTATAGTATCAGAAAGCAAATTAGTGTTTACCTAGGGCTGAGGAAGGAACTGACTTCAAAAAAGCATGCGGGGAGTTTCTGGAGTGACAGAAACTCCCCTCTGCCTTAAATGTGATGACGGTTACACAACTACATATAGTTGTCCAAATTCGTCGATCTCTACACTTCAAACAGGTAAATTTTACTGTATACAAATTATACCTCAATAATGCTGGGTGCGGTGGGGGGAGTAAAAAGAAAGTATGGTATCAATCTGTATTGTTCTTTTATAGGTAATGTGTCTTTTTTTCCTAGCTGCTTTAAACATTTGTATTTGGTACTTAGTAGTTTTACTATCATGTACTTAGTAAGATTTCCTTTTTAAAAAAATTTAAACTCATATTTGATATACATTGTGCTTCCTGTTTGTGGGTTTCTGTCAATTCTGAAAAATTCTGATATCATGTTGACCACTTTTTCTTTCTAGCTTTCTATTCATGTCTCAACCTTTCTTTCATATTTTCCATTTCCAACTCTTTCTGTAGTATCTTTGAGTTATTTCTTTAGATCTCTCTCCTTATTTACTAATTCTGTCTCTTCAGCTCCCATATACCATTTAACTTATCTATTAATTTTTAAATTTCAATGATTTTTCTAAATTCAGTCATTTCTGACATTTTCTGGATCCTTATTCATTTTCAGTCTTTTTATTTTTATTAATTTTTTTTGAGATGGAGTTTTGCTCTTGTTGCCCAGGCTAGAGTGCAATGGTGTGATCTTGGCTTACTACTCTCTGCCTCCCGGGTTCAAGCGATTCTCCTGCCTCAGCCTCCCGAGTGGCTGGGATCACAGGCATGTGTTACCAGGCCTGGCTAATTTTTTTGTATTTTTAGTAGAGACAGGGTTTCTCCAGGTTGGTCAGGCTGGTCTCAAACTCCTGACCTCCGGTGATCCACTTGCCTCAGCCTCCCAAAGTGCTGGGATTACAGGCGTGAGCCACTGCTCCCAGCTATCTTTTATTTCTTTAAATGTTTTATGTATAGTCATTTCACATTCTGTTTTGGAAACATCAGTGTCTACAGTTTGTAGAGACTGAATATTTTTGTTCCTGTTGGCTTGTCTGGTGACCTGTCTCCCCATGTGTCTGGTAATTTTTTTTTAACTGTGAGCTTATATTTATTGTACTTGATATGAGTTCTAAGATTTCTGGATTAAGGATGATTTTCTCCAGAAAGAATTTTTATTATTTCCATGGATGACAAGTGCTAGCCCTACCAAATTAAGGTCTTAAATTTAATTATTCGTTAGGTATCTTCCCAACTGGATGAGTAATTTAAATTTGAACTTTATGCCCATAAATTCAGAGCTACTGTTATAAAGATTCAGGAGAAACTAATATATTTTATTTCTTAACCTATAACCAGCATAGACAGACAGACTTCCCAGATTCTTTAACTAGCAGGCTTATTATCCACAGACCACCTTTTCTCCCAGAAGTTATGGTCTCTTTGGGCATCTGGCTTTGTTGGGGCATAAGGGTTGGCTTCCTCACTTTGTGTGAGCATAGGGCCTAGGTTTCCATTACCCCATGATTGTTTTACTCACGAATGTTAACATCCAGAGCCCCTGTTTTCTGGAATCAGCATTTGCTTCCAGATCAGCCAGAGCTTTCAGCTATATTTATTATTCTTATTTCAGATTACTACTCAATTATTTGGTCATTGAAGATCTCCCTTCTCTATTGAGAAATGTAAAGTACATTTAAAAGTACATTTATTATAATTTATCCAGCACAGGTATTTTATTGCAGCAGGGTATTTTTATATACCCTAGTCTACCATATTGCCAGAAGCAGTAGACAGCTACGTAAAGAAACAAAACAGGCCCTTAAATGTCAAACGAAAAATTGATTTCCATTGTATTTTTATGCCAAGATACTTTTAACTGTTTTCTCATAATAAAACAGGTTTCATCTTTACCATTAGCACCTTCATTATTCATTATTACAGCAGACTGTTGCTTTTATGGCATCTACTTTTACAAATGAAATCAAGAAATCATCCAACTACATACAGCAGTCAATCATGTTAATGAAGACTTTCCATGAAAGTAATCTGCAAGAAACATTAGGTACTTGATATCTCTAGATCACTTCAATTTTGTGCTTTTGTTTTAAATATCTCATAAAAATATTTATTACCCACAAATCAAGTATTTACTGAATATCTTCTGTATACAAGGAACCCACTCTCAGCTCCTCAGGGTATACAAAAATAATTAATATGTAATTCTTGCTGAAATTAAGAATTTGATTTGGTGATCCAGACTATTACATTATAAAATTAACTTTAATACAAAAAATATTGTCATACAAAAGTTAAAATGTTCAAAATTCCAAGAAGAGAAATATCACATTCATTTGGGGCATAAAACTACAACAGAAGAGTAAAAGAAGCTTCACTAAAAAGATCAGATCAATACGGGCCATGAAAGATGATTGATTATATATACTGGTAAGAAATGACTTGGGACAGAGAGAGAAATTCTACGTAAAGTGATCTGCAAAAGCAAATGCTTAAAGGTGAAAAAAGTAGGGGATTTGTGCAGAAAATCCTAAGTAGCTGAAGTTAGAACAAACAAAACTCCAGAAACACTGACTCTCATTTAATCTTCAAACACGCCATGCCCTTTTCTAATTCTCAACTTTGAATACTATCTCTTCTTGGAATGTCCTCATCCAACCCCATAATATATGGTAAACATGGATTACTTCTTCAGGAAAGCAACTGTCTAGCAATCAGATCTGGTAAATGTGGATGACCCTAACTACATCATCGTCTTATCATGGAACTTGTTTCTATCTCTGTTATGGCAATTACCAATCTGCACTGTAACACAGTATCTTTTTCCATGCCCATCTCACGGACTAGACATCTTCTAGACTAGAGTATGAGCTCCTTGAGAGCAAAGGCTATGACTTATTCTAACAAAGTGGCTGATACACATATTATTCTAAAAACAGGAATGTAGGAAGTATGGGAAAAAAGGAACAAGAAAAATTCTGTAAATTTCCTTGCATGTATTTAACGAACGTTGAAAGGCAGTGCAGAACCAGAATATGTCACTGGCTAAGAGAAAAATGTAGCGGCAGACTCTAAGGCTGTGTCCTGTCCAACAGAGTAGCCACTAGCAACATGTGGCTGTTGAGAACTTAAAATATAGCTAGTTCACATTCAGATGTGCTTTAAGTGTAAAATACACACATTTCAAAGACTTAGTATGAAAAAATGTGAAATATCTTAATTTTCATATTGGCTACATGTTGAAATTATAATATTTTTGATATAGTGGGTTAAAAAAAAAATGTATTCCTGAAAGTATCCTCACCTATGTTTCTTACTACTTTTTAAATGTGACTACTAAAAAATTTTAAATTACACATGTGGCTTATATTACATTTCTATTGGACAGTGCTACTTTCAGAATCTGAACCTAAAAGATCAGAAAAATTGAAATTGTAATATACTATAGAGGACCAAGAGGAAAAGCTAGTTTTACTGAAACGGAAAAGCTTGACTGCAAAAATGAGCTTGATTGAAGGGGTCCAATAAATAAAAATGCAGATCCAGACATCAGAAAAGTCTGTGATGGAAATACAGAGTTAGAAAATCTCTTTAGAAACGAGATAGTTGGAATTTTGGAAAAGCAGGTGAATCCCCAGAGAAAATTTTAGATCCCACAGCTTAGAAAAAGGGAGGAAGAGACAGTAGGTGATTTTTTTTCCTCAAAGGATAGGATAGGAGGGGCTGGTATCCCACGAAGGATCTCTGAAATCATTTCCCACAGAAATATGATGCTAATTGTGTTATAATTTAGGGATATTCTGAATATATGTGAGGTTGAAAATAGGGACCTAAATATATTAGGAAATATTTTTCCAAGGAAAAGTACATTCCAAACTTCTAACAGGTAACTCTTTACCTTTTTTGTTCGTAAACAAAAAACACTGCAAGTTAGCTTCTATCATAACTAAGGACATAAATAGGTTCAGACATGCAGAACTTTATTATTGCTGCTCTGATAGAGAAAAAAAGGGGTTATGTACATCTCCCCTCTAATAATAATGAAAATTTATATACTGTACTCAGCCACTGGAAATAATACTTGAAAAGAGCCCCAAAATACAGTTCAAGTTCAAAATTCATGTATCTTCCACATCTCTTATTTTACCAAAACACAAACCATCTGGAGCTGTTATAAGCAAAAGATTGTTTTAACAAAACTTAATTTCTTCAAAATAGAGCCATGTACCTATAAAATGTACATACCATTTTAAATTATAAAATACATTTTCCTTTCATTTAGGAGATTTAATATAGGACTGTTTGTATTCCCAGTGATATTACAAAGCAGGTAATTGAGAAGGGCAAGCTGACTACTATACTCATGTGTTCAGACAGAGGTCAACTTATTGGACAAAGGCCTATCTTTTGTAGATGAGAGTTCTGGCAAAGGATATCCCACAGTCTTCCCTAATATTACAAACCTTAGCATTATAAAATTATTTTACTTTTCCCAGAATAAATTAGAAAGCCAGATACTCTGCCAAATAGGTTTTTTAATTGGAAATTTTAGCACTCTTGATTTATTTGTCAAGAATCTCTGGACTTGGCCAGGCGCGGTGGCTCAAGCCTGTAATCCCAGCACTTTGGGAGGCCGAGAGGGGCGGATCACGAGGTCAGGAGATAGAGACCATCCTGGCTAACACGGTGAAACCCCATCTCTACTAAAAAATACAAAAAAAATAGCCGGGCAAGGTGGCAGGCGCCTGTAGTCCTAGCTACTCGGGAGGCTGAGGCAGGAGAATGGCGTAAACTCGGGAGGCGGAGCTTGCAGTAAGTCGAGATCCGGCCACTGCACTCCAGCCTGGGTGACAGAGGGAGACTCCGTCTCAAAAAAAAAAAAAAAAAAAAAAAAATTTTTGACT
>NW_016807364.1:528366-530379 GCF_001698545.2 Rhinopithecus bieti
AAAAAAAAAAAAAAAAAAAAAAAAAATCTCTGGACTTACAGTGTAGCTGAGAACATAGGTACACAGTAACTACAATGTGAGGTGAGACCCTACCTGTCATGGTGCTTCACAGGGAGGGTGACCTCTACCTAAGGAGGGATCACAGGAGGTGGTATCTACATTGGGCTTAGAATTTGACAGATAAAAAATGAAGAAAAGGTTAAAATCCTAGTAGAAGAAAAGCGTAAATAAGCACCAGGGACTTGAGTAAATAAGAATTAGTGAATAGTCCAGTTTGGTTAGAATTTAAGGCATGTGGAAAGAAGTAGCAGGAAATAAGAATGGAAAAGTAAGTTGGATCCAGACTGTGGAGAGCCTTGAACGGCAGGCTGAGAAGGAAGACTGGGCTGGACTGGGTGAGCATCAGGAACCAGAGAAGGTTTCTGAACAATTTATCAGAAGTATATCTTGGGCAGACTGAAACAAATCTCAGAACAGTGAGGTGGATATAACTGTATAGCAGTTGGCATAGCAGCAGGGATGGTAAAAGCAACAAGAAGTAGAGGAAGTCTGAGGAATAGCGTGATATGCCTGCTTTCTAAGAAAGAATGCACAGGGCTGTTTTCAAAAAAAGGAAACACATGTGCACATGTTGTTTTTTCCCTATGATCATGAGGCCTCCTCTTGGGCAACTAGCCTAGCCTGTAAGGAGGAAAACAGTTTTATCACATAAGTACGGAAATCTGCCTTTTCCTGAATGGATTCTGGGCCGGACAGCCTGAAGACAGCCATCTGCTCGCAGCAACAACAGCAGCAGCATGCTTGTTTATATGCATACAATCTTCCTTTGCACTGCTGGTTGGCTCAGCTCAAGTCACCCACCCTAGGATTACTTTAACATACGCAGTAAAAGTCACATTCTTCTACTCATTGAATAGAATGAGTATTGGAATGCTTGAGAAGCATTCAAGCATATTCAAGCTGGAAAGCTTGAGAAGAAACACTCAATCACTGACAAAATAAAGTGGAAAAGGAATCCAAAGGAGGGAAGGAAAGGAATGAGAGAGCAGAGAACAGGGATGGGAGCAACAGAAACCAAATATGAAGCAGGAAGACAAGACATGAGGGAGAAGAAGGAGCTGATCATAACCATTACACCTATGTTCACTTAAAAGTAATTGTTATTTAGAGTAAAACTTTATTTCCAAAACCCTGTGGCCCACAAAAGATGTGGAGGCAGTAATGTTAATTATGTCTCATAATTAGTAATTAAGATTATATAACAAAGCCTTTGGCAATGTTCTATTCTAATGATGGAGGACCAACATCAGGGAAATATAATAGTGTATTAGCATAACCACGTATGCAAAGTACATAGAACCATTTCCAAAGTTAACTTGTCATTGAATGATTAAATATGAATCCATAATTAGAAAACCAACACTGTAATTTATTGGCTCTCCTGATCGTTCTGGTTCATTAAAAGTTGATTACTAAACAGTGACCTCTAGTGGCCCATAATTTTCCAATGCTATATTGTTTCTCTTAGAGTCAGTATAGATTTGAAGAACCTATTTACCCTAAATAAGGCAATTACTTTGAAGATGTTAATATTCCTTTTCATTATAAAGGGAAATATTCCTTTTCCTGCACTTATATTCTGGCAAATACAAAATGCCAAAAGCTCTCCTGCTTCTACCCAAAGTGTCACACATTCATTAACAAATTATGATCGAGCACCTATTTGTGAAACCCTGGGGCTGGGTGTTTGGGATATTTTATTAATAATTAGAAACTGACTTCACTAATTCTTTACTATCCAATGAGAAATGAAATCAACATTAATACAATTGTCATGCTACTATCTATTCACTGCCTATACACATGGGACATACTGAAAACATACCTGATTTTAAAATTCAAAGACATCAATAATTTCTGATTCAATGCATACCAAACTACTGAGGTTTATCTTAAAAGGCAATAGATTAACAACTGTAAAAAACAAATCCAGTTCATCTCTTAAATTTTCGT
>NW_016807364.1:531490-538957 GCF_001698545.2 Rhinopithecus bieti
AAAAAAAAAAAAAAAAAAAAAAAAAATCTCTGGACTTACAGTGTAGCTGAGAACATAGGTACACAGTAACTACAATGTGAGGTGAGACCCTACCTGTCATGGTGCTTCACAGGGAGGGTGACCTCTACCTAAGGAGGGATCACAGGAGGTGGTATCTACATTGGGCTTAGAATTTGACAGATAAAAAATGAAGAAAAGGTTAAAATCCTAGTAGAAGAAAAGCGTAAATAAGCACCAGGGACTTGAGTAAATAAGAATTAGTGAATAGTCCAGTTTGGTTAGAATTTAAGGCATGTGGAAAGAAGTAGCAGGAAATAAGAATGGAAAAGTAAGTTGGATCCAGACTGTGGAGAGCCTTGAACGGCAGGCTGAGAAGGAAGACTGGGCTGGACTGGGTGAGCATCAGGAACCAGAGAAGGTTTCTGAACAATTTATCAGAAGTATATCTTGGGCAGACTGAAACAAATCTCAGAACAGTGAGGTGGATATAACTGTATAGCAGTTGGCATAGCAGCAGGGATGGTAAAAGCAACAAGAAGTAGAGGAAGTCTGAGGAATAGCGTGATATGCCTGCTTTCTAAGAAAGAATGCACAGGGCTGTTTTCAAAAAAAGGAAACACATGTGCACATGTTGTTTTTTCCCTATGATCATGAGGCCTCCTCTTGGGCAACTAGCCTAGCCTGTAAGGAGGAAAACAGTTTTTATCACATAAGTACGGAAATCTGCCTTTTCCTGAATGGATTCTGGGCCGGACAGCCTGAAGACAGCCATCTGCTCGCAGCAACAACAGCAGCAGCATGCTTGTTTATATGCATACAATCTTCCTTTGCACTGCTGGTTGGCTCAGCTCAAGTCACCCACCCTAGGATTACTTTAACATACGCAGTAAAAGTCACATTCTTCTACTCATTGAATAGAATGAGTATTGGAATGCTTGAGAAGCATTCAAGCATATTCAAGCTGGAAAGCTTGAGAAGAAACACTCAATCACTGACAAAATAAAGTGGAAAAGGAATCCAAAGGAGGGAAGGAAAGGAATGAGAGAGCAGAGAACAGGGATGGGAGCAACAGAAACCAAATATGAAGCAGGAAGACAAGACATGAGGGAGAAGAAGGAGCTGATCATAACCATTACACCTATGTTCACTTAAAAGTAATTGTTATTTAGAGTAAAACTTTATTTCCAAAAACCCTGTGGCCCACAAAAGATGTGGAGGCAGTAATGTTAATTATGTCTCATAATTAGTAATTAAGATTATATAACAAAGCCTTTGGCAATGTTCTATTCTAATGATGGAGGACCAACATCAGGGAAATATAATAGTGTATTAGCATAACCACGTATGCAAAGTACATAGAACCATTTCCAAAGTTAACTTGTCATTGAATGATTAAATATGAATCCATAATTAGAAAAACCAACACTGTAATTTATTGGCTCTCCTGATCGTTCTGGTTCATTAAAAGTTGATTACTAAACAGTGACCTCTAGTGGCCCATAATTTTCCAATGCTATATTGTTTCTCTTAGAGTCAGTATAGATTTGAAGAACCTATTTACCCTAAATAAGGCAATTACTTTGAAGATGTTAATATTCCTTTTCATTATAAAGGGAAATATTCCTTTTTCCTGCACTTATATTCTGGCAAATACAAAATGCCAAAAAGCTCTCCTGCTTCTACCCAAAGTGTCACACATTCATTAACAAATTATGATCGAGCACCTATTTGTGAAACCCTGGGGCTGGGTGTTTGGGATATTTTATTAATAATTAGAAACTGACTTCACTAATTCTTTACTATCCAATGAGAAATGAAATCAACATTAATACAATTGTCATGCTACTATCTATTCACTGCCTATACACATGGGACATACTGAAAACATACCTGATTTTAAAATTCAAAGACATCAATAATTTCTGATTCAATGCATACCAAACTACTGAGGTTTATCTTAAAAGGCAATAGATTAACAACTGTAAAAAACAAATCCAGTTCATCTCTTAAATTTTTCGTAAAGAGATTTCTATAACAATGACCTTTCGGAAGAAATTACTTCTACAGCACATTTGTGAACTTTCCAAGCATCATTTCTCCCTTAAAATGAATACAAATCTTTTAAAAGACCCATATCCTTATAATAATAATTTATGTTAAATTTAAACCAATTTAAAATCCATAAATATATTTGTTTTTATTACTTGCAACCCAGGTACACTCATTATGAAAACAAGGTTTCAGAAAGGCTCACAATATAAAGAAAAGACTTTGGGTGTGTTATTAAAAGGATTATATATCCCTTCATCCCCCCAAATCAGTCAAGATAATCATCCTGGTTCCCTAAAGTAGTGGCAATGCTGTAGCATCCTTTGAGAATGTAAGTAAGCCTCCAAAAAATTTAAGATGTAAATAACAGAAACAAATATACTTCCCTGATGTACCACTGCTGCAGAACACATGGGTGTGGAGTGCCAGTTGTTTCTGCAATGATTTAATATAGTAGCTGGATAATGAGTTGTACCTTCTGCAACAACTGAATCACCATTTAATGCTATTATCAACAGTTCATGACCCACCAGCAAGAAATGTCAACCTGATTAATCTAAACACTGCTGACCTCAAAAAAAACCTTACTCCTCACAGAATACTGTTATTAGCATCCATTGTTCATTAGTATGAAAATATATAAATCAAATCATTAAATAAAAGAAATAGTTTAGAGTTCAGTATGCTAATTTTGCTAAGTGAGAGTCAATAGGGTTCTGAAAATGTGAAACTGAAGACATTACTTAAACATGAATATTTGTTAAAACCAAGAGAAACCTTTTTTTGAAGATACATTATTTTATAAGTTCAATATATCAATGAAAATATTTGTTTTCTTAGTACTGTACATTAGGGTTACAGTAAGATTTCATTTTGGTTCTAAAGTCCAATGTTTAAATTTTTTTTTTTTTTTTTTTTTTTGAGAAACAGAGTTTCGCTTTGTTGCCCAAGCTAGAGTACAGTGGTACAATCTCAGCTCACTGCAACCTCCGCTTCCCAGGTTCAAGCAATTCTCATGCCTCAGACTCCTGATAGCTGAGATTACAGGCATCCACCACCACACCTGGCTGATTTTTTGTATTTCAGTAGAGACAGGGTTTCACCATGTTGCCCAGGCTGGTCTTGAACTCGAGAACTCAGGCAATCCTCCAGTCTTGGCCTCCCAAAGTGCCAGGATTACAGATGTGAGCCACCTCGCCCAGCCAAATGCTTACTTCTTAACATAAATTTCAAAAATAACTAGATTATATTTAGAGCACATACTGGACACTGATTTTTACTAAAAACAAAATGAAATTTTTTGTTGTTACAAAAAAAAAGCTAGGTCTTTAGTACCCATAAAAAGTAGTCAAACTCTGCTTCCTTGCACCTGAGTTGAGAGGTTAGGACTCTAAGAAAAGCAGGTGCAAGCAGGCAGAACAAGTCAAGATTCTCTATAACTGAATGCTAAACTTCTTAAAAAATAATCAGACTCTATATGGTAACCAAAAAGATTTAACCTAAAATTAACAGTAAGAAAATAATCAGACAAACCCAGAATGAGGAACATTTCATACAATAACTGGTCTAGAGACTCCAGAAATGTAAAGAAAGATTTTTTTTAATTTTTAAAGGGAGGGCATAGGAACTGTTCTAGATTAAAGAAAGATGAAGAAACAGAACAACTAAATGTAATCTATGAGCTTTTATTAGATGCTGGCTCAAAGAAAATTAGAAAGTCCAGTTATTTGCGGGACAACTGAGAAAATTTGAATATGGGTTATACAAATAAGATGGCACTGAATCAAAGTCAAATTTCTTGGGTGTGATAGTAGTCTTGGAGTTATATAGAGGAATGTCCCTATTCTCAGAAGATACATACTAAAAGTATTTAAGGCTGAATGGTTCCACCAAAAGAAAATTACGTGGCAGGGGCTTAAGGGGGCAAAAGAGAACACATAAATTGAAATGTAAAATATAACAAATAATTAGATAGCAGAGCACTGATACCAAACATAAAGAGAATCTCTATACACTCATTATTTAGAAATGTATCATGAATTCTACTTTTACTGTGTCTTCCAAAAGGGCAGAAAGTGAAGGAGAAAAACTTTGGTCCCAAATACCAATAGAGGTAAATAGTTATCTTTTGATTTATAAAACGGATATTTTATTGAAACATCTGAGTCAAATTTCTGTAAACTGAATACTTAACCATTAATTTATATTACAACATTGTTGTGTTACTCTATTATTACATTGCTGAGTTGCTCTTTATCTCCACTGTAACAAGCAGGTTTACGTATGTGCTTTCTGTCTCTAGTAGCTCTGAGTCTGCCCTGGCAATAGCTTTCCAAGTAAATGACTAACCACATTAATCGTGTTTGTTCTAGGGTATCAACTACAACATTATGTTTAGAAATGACCTAGCTGAATTCCATTTTAGGGTTGTCTTACAAAACACAGCCACCAAAAAAGAAGCGAGGCATCTTTATCATAATACCATTTGACTCACATTAGTAAGAACTGCAGGATTCATGGACTGGTTCTACAACATACTGCCACGTTACTAAGTTATAGCCCAAGAAAATCCATAATACTTGCTCCCATACTAAAACTGCACTGCATGTATTTCAAAATACATGAGAGTCTGTTTGAACAGCCACACTTCTACAAATTAGGATTCAGGGAAAAGAGATACAGAACCAAATCAAAATACATGTGGCTGTTTTCCTATGATTTTTCATGAAACACAGGTATCAAGGAAACAAACATGCTTCCCCTGATTTTAATGAAAGAAACACAATCAATTATATTGAGACTATACTAGGCATTTCTCAATACAAGAATCATGCCCAGATTCACTTCAGTGAGACAAAGTGATGGAGCAGGCAGTTGAACTCAGGTCTTCCAAGTAGCAGTAACAAGTAAAATGAACAGTTCTGGATTTATACAGATCTATTCACTTGTGAAACTGCCACCAGAGAAATTCATTTGAAATGCAAAGCTCAACCACTTAGAAATCAGAAAAATCTCAGTTCCCAGTAACAACAACAACAAAAATCCAGATAACTAGGACTGTCTGCATAAAAATTCTAGGAAAAGTTTTCAGGTGAGGACAGTTACAGTAAATCAGCAGAAAACTCTTTAAATGAACATTGTAAGATGAACAGTTTAGCTCCAATTTGATCATACAACACAAGGAAAGATTATTTATTAAGTATGTTTTATGCTCTTCAGAGCTTGTACTGTAATATATATATCTTTTTTACCAGAAAGATTCTTCATTCATTTATCCATTCACTCATCTATCCATTCAACACAAGACTGAGTGCCTACTGTTGGGTTATGTATTGTTACAGACACTGAGAATACAGCAGTGAGCAAGAGAACAAATCTTTGGTCTGTGGAGTTTATATTCTAGCAGAGTGGTTCTCAATCCCAACTACGTATTAAGGAACAACTCCTAGAAATTGATTTAATGGGGGAGAAGGTAAGAGAGGTGGAGATCAAAGCAGAAGTAGAAAGGCTGACTTCAGAGAGACCACTAATGCTTGGCCAATTGTGACAGGAGGATAGGCAGAGTATGTGCATACAAATGCATGCAGGTTAAGGGGTGGTGGATCATGTGGAAGTTCTTTCTCGACTGTGTCTTTTCTCAGTGAAAGTAAAAAGGAAGGTCATCAGCTGACACTGGGAGAGAATACCAGAGGCACAGAGATAAGAGAAGGTGTGAAATAATTGTTTAGGTGATGGAAAAGAGTGAATGGACTACGGAAATGAAGGGGAACTGTCAAACAGCCCTAAAGGCCAACTTGGGATTAGTGATCATTAATTTAAAATTCAAGCCAGACCCACATGGTCATCCATTTACTCCAACCATGTTCAGCTACTCAAGGGCCAATGCAGGGCAAATGAACAGTTGGATTTGACCAGGGATGGGGTCAAATTCAATAAAGGGAAGGAAGAATGAGGGAGCTGAGGATGTGTAATCATGTACAGTGGAATATAAACCAGTAGGGAAGGAAGTTAGGACATGAAGAGGGCATAGATAAAGAATAAGGCATTTAATTATTCTGCTTCAGTTTTATCTACAACAGGTACTGCCATCAACTATAACTGCTTATCTCCCTAAAATCTGAAATTCCCTTCCTTTAGAATTATTCATTTTATGGAAGGATGGAAGATAGATTTCTTTTTCTCCTCCAACTTTATTAAGGTTTAATTGATAAAAATTTTATAGATTTATGATATATAACATATTTCGATAAATGTATACATTGTGCAATGATTAAATCAAACTAATTAACATATCCAGCACCTTACATACTTACCGCTTTTTCTAGATTACTTTTGCTCAGGAGTGGCCAAATTTAGTTTCTTTCAAAGTTCAGAAGAATCTAGTATTTGTGGATCCTTTAGCACTTAAAGACTGCCATACAGAATATCACTTTTCCATTCTCATTTAAAAGAAATGAGATTCTATTATGAAAAGGAATCTACAAAGAAAGACCAATTCAAATGGATTTAGCTTCTTGCGTTTTCTTTAATAAACACAGATCCTCTAGAAAAAAATACGGTACTTGATATTAGTCCCCAACTTCATTTAAAGTGACACATACTTATTTGAAAGAAGATAAAATAAGAGATGCTTGTTTTCTCTCTTTGGATGTAATTATTAGCATTTGAAATCAGGAGCCAAAAAGACTTAATGCTTTGACTTAGGATTAAGAGTCTTCTGAACACAGATTTCACTTGTCTATTCAACTTAGTAAAGTAATTGATGCTTCTTTATTCTTGAAATGTTGTTATATGCTTTACAAGTATGCAATCCCTTCCCTTCAACTCTTATACAATAAGCTCTGAAATGCAAAAGAGTTTTTCTTCACTCATTTGGCAGCAAAACTTTACCTGAACTGATTCAAGGTTACAGTCTTCATTTCTTCTGCTTAGTGTGAATATGCATATATTTCATCACAGAAATTAATGTGTTTTGATTACAGGGGGCTGCCCTGGTCTCTGCTAGGGATGTTACACAGTATATGGTAAATATACATATTATCTTTCTATAATTCTAAAACAAAGCTCACATGATTCTAAGAGTTTCAAGTAAGGGATTGTGGGCTTATGGGAAGTTTTTCTTTTCCTATTTTATGAACAGGAACCTAAACTTCTGGCTTAGTCTTAGAATGATTGTAATAGTTCACTCCCACTTACTGAATAATTACGATATACAAGGCACTGGGTTTTACACATTTACATTATTCTAATTGAACGTTGTGGAATGAATCTTTAAGACAATGTTATAAAACTAGTAAAGAGCAAATACCTTCATCAAAAACCAGAAGGAAACAGTATCTCACGTATCAGTCTAATACTCTTATGACAATTTCAAAAAAACTTTTTCTACCTTCCTTTTCAAGAAAAGCTGCCTAATAC
>NW_016807364.1:540647-543150 GCF_001698545.2 Rhinopithecus bieti
AAACATTTCTCAATTGACTTAAAACAACAATCTTAAACCTACTACATATTAACATATTTTGGGAAAATAACAAGCAAAAAACTTTAGTGAGAAGAGTAGCATTGTTTTACAATTTTCAAATCTCTTTAGTTCTAGCTTAATAGAAGACAGCTGGGATTTTCATAGTAGATTAAATGCAGAAGCAGATATATGTTGTTTTGGTTGAAATACATAAAGAAAAGCTGACCTCATATAGATAATGCAGTTTAAAAAAGTAGGAGAGAATTTTAATAACTTTTTCAGATAATTGTGGATATCCTTCTTTTATATTAAACCCAAACTTGACAAATGGTAGTTTCTTAAAGGCTTGTTGCAATGTGGAAAGAACTTTTTATACTATGTTACATTAAAATCTATCCCTCTATTTTGTACTTTGCATCCTTTAGGCATAATTTTGTAACATCATACAATGGTCACTTGGAAAATACTGGTTCAGTTAGTTATGTAGATATTCCAAATTCCCAGTATACAATAGCAGAAACACATTCTTCAACTGCACCAACAATCTTTTCACAAAAGTCTTTAAGGATTAGAAAGTTGTTAAGTTCATATGGTCAGATACAAGTTTTCCAAAATTCTAATTTTTACTTGAAAGATCCAGTTTTATCATTAGCTACAAATACCTTCAGATGCTTTCCTTGAAGTAAGACTCACTTTTTTTTTTGCTATAAAATGTCTTGTTCTTCTTTGAAATAAAATGGTGTTCCACAAAATGCAGACAGTTTAGCTGGCAACTCAAACAATCACCTAAATACTTCTCAAGACAACCCCAATACCAACTGTAGCAGGATCATTTGGGGCATATTTTCCATTATGTCAAATAAAATACACAAAAGACATGTACTCAACATCAAGATTTAATAAAATTAATAATTTTTAATCCTTCATCAAGGAACATTAAGTGGAACTGCATTATGTGTAGCTGTTAAGAATACAATACCACTGTCTTGACTCTTGCTAAGGGCAGCAGTTTTACTCACCATTCCTTTTGCACCATGAGTATTACTCTATTATTAGAAAAATAATTTTCACTTTATGGCCTCCTGGGGATCCATGGAGGGCACATTGAGAACCAATGTTCTTAACAATGCTAAAAGTACATTCTTATACTTTAGTTAAACCTTTAACTAAAGTTACAGAAAGATTTAAAGATTTAACTTCAGTTAAATCTTTACAAATATTCTTAATTTGGGGGGATAAATTCTTAGAAGTAGAATTACTCAGTAAATTATATATATTTGTAAAAATATACATATATAAATTACAAGGTAAATTTATAGATCTATAAATATACAGCTTTTACACATACATACAGATGTTTTTTATATATTATATATGTATGTGTGTATATACACACACGTATAAAACGTGTGTATGTGTGCATGTACGTATATGCATGTGCACATACGTGCATATATACACACATGTATATGTATATGCACACATGTGTGTGTATGCATAAAAGTTAAGTTTTTGATGCATACTACCAAACTGTTCTCTGAGTTGGTTCAAATAACTTACATCACCAAAGCAGTCTATGAGGCTACACACCTTCCCTATCTATGCTAAGACTAGACCTTTGTATCTCTGCCAATCTGAAAGTAAACATAATAACTTTTCAGAACCATCCTGACTGCCAGAAAGACTGGGTGGCCCCAGATTAGCCAGGAGACACTACATATATTTGCCTTCTTTGTGGCTCACATTTCATCCCATCAAAATGAAGATATTATTTACCCTAATTCACTGGGATGATATGAGAAATAATTAGGAAAAGAATGAAAAAGTAAAAAGCATTTGTAAGACAATTCAAAGAGAAACAGATCAAATGTTAATGACACACACTCAAAGTAAGTATATAAATTGTTTGCTTTCACTAGATTTTGGTTGTCCTAAAAGTGAGTGAGTTTCGGGCTTTTCGGGCTTGTAACATTTAAGTTTTCTGTTTTAGTGAAAAATGAATCTAGAGTTTTCCTGCCCTTAAAATGGCTGTATTTTCTAGGTACATGATTTATTATTTTTTTTATTTTTTTGGAGAAAATGTTGTAAGATGACAAAATTCCCAATTTAATAACACAGATGTAAACTTTATTAATAGCAGGTAGAGAGCTGGCCTTCTTTCATGCTATTCTATTCTAATCTAAGAAGATATGGGGTTATGTAATTCCTCCACATAAATTCAGTCCACCTGGACGTGAAGGGGGAGGTGACTTAAACTGACTTCACATCAGTTCACTCATTTTCTCTGCAATTTATTCTTTAAACATGTTTTTTTCCTATGAACAATACATTTAATATAAATTAGATTATCACCAATTTCTAAAAAAACAAATATGCCCTTGTTGCGAATATGCAAAAACAGAAGGAAAACACAAAAAGGAACGTTCTTTTTCCATTCCAAGTGATCGTCTGTATGAGCTCTCAGGAAGTTGGGCAACTGGGTTTCAAGGTTTTAGGAATATTG
>NW_016807364.1:543964-608583 GCF_001698545.2 Rhinopithecus bieti
AAAAAAAAAGAATTATTAGGAGAAAATGCTGTAGTAGCATTTACTAATACCTACTTTTAAATAAAAAGGAAAGAAGTGACAAGAAACTTCATCAGGTAAAGTTCATGTTGATGGCTCACTGCCTTGTCTACCTTCTCCCCTCCCCTGCACCCTCTAGCCCTAGCCATGCCACTCCCAAACACGTGCACTCCCTCTCCCCACTGCCTATACCCTCTCCCCTTACAGCTACAATTAGGTTTTGTTCTTTTTCAATAATTCATTTTAACCCAGCAGTGATTTCAAGGTTGAGATGAGTATTGGAAGGCATTTAACCATTTCTAATCCATTCAAGACAACAGAGAAAAGATTCCAAGGTACAGCTGTAATTCCAAGAGTCTCACCCAAGCAACCTCATCACAAAATGAGACATTTTAAACAACTGAGGAGGTTAAGAGAAAAAGAGTCCATCAGTAGTTACACTTTCAAAATAGCAGTTTCCAAACATGAGTGAGTACAGCAGTTTAGAAGAGACAGGGAATAAGTAATGTCTGTTTATGAATCATGCAATGATACGAAATACCAACAGAAATTTAGCTAAAATAGGTATTACAGAGAGAGTGATATTTGGACATCAGTCCCAAAGGAATGTTTCTAATGCACTAATCTTTAGGATCTTTACTCTGAAAATAACAACTGTTGATTACAAAACTAAAAAAATGAAAAGGCTGCTGGCCAGGCACAAGTCAAATGCAACAGTGTTTCAGGTTTAAAGCTTATGGACAATGGAGGGTTGTTGGTTTTTTTGGTTTGCTTCATTTTCTAAGTGAACTTGGAAAAATGTGTAAGGAAAGGAGGTCCAGGATAAATACAAGCAAGAAGTTTTGGTAAACAGTTTTTATTTTTTATTTTCTTTTGTTTAAGAGATAGGGTCTCACTCTGTCACCCAGGATGAAATGCAGTGGTATGATCATAGCTCACTGTAGCCTCTAACTCTGGGCTCAAGTGATCCTCCTGCCTCAGCTTCCCGAGTAGCTAGACTACAAGTGCATGCCACCACACCCAGCTAAGTTTTAAAAATTTTTTTGTAGAGGCAAGGTCTTGCTATGTTGCCCATGCTGGTCTCGTAACTCCTGGCCTCAAGTAATCCTCCTGCCTCGGCCTCCCAAAGTGCTAGGATTATAGGAATAAGCCACCACACCTGGCCCAGTATAAGAGTATTTTAAAATATATCATGAAACCATCTTATTTTCTGCTAAGATGATTTTAGTAACTCTATAATTTTGCTTCTAGAAATTATTAAAATTTTCTCAATTCCATCTGAGCAATCAGTACTCTAAAAGCATAAAGTGTTATATTCTCTAATTATTTTTACTTTTGAACTCTGTTCTTGATCAGAAATGAAAAAGTAGAGTGCCTATATGCTTGGCCTTAAACCCCTAAAATCCAATTGTTTAGGAACTGCTTTTCAAATGCCTCATTTGTAATCATTTTTTAAAATCAGTATCTCTTACGTTTTGAGAGACCCGACCAAAGTTATTTTAAATTATACTAGTTAAAATTGAAAGCAAACTATTTCACTCAAGTATGTGAATAATAGGTATGAAAATTAGGAACTATCTGCATTTGCAGGGACATATAGCTATCCCACAGGAATGACTTTTAAAATGTGGGAATGGCATTATTAGGTAATACAAGTATATTGAAAATGTGTATTTTTATGTAACAAAATGGTTTTATCAACGTTATATTTCCACTTATAAATTCAGATTAACAAAAAAGGGTAAGTATGCTTCTATTACATTTTAAAATCACTAAAATGCTTATATTTGAATTAGGAAAACTTAATTTTTTTGTTTTAATTTTTATAGTGAATAATATATTTTCCTTCAAATCTTTATACACAAGTAGAAATGCAGTAACTAGAATTTATCCTTAAACTATGCTGCTAGCTCTCAAATTCTTATTGACTAAATGAGAAATTCGTGTTTTCCCCTTAATAATTCCAACAGTGATTTTAATAACAATGGGAGTAATTAACACTATTCAGCACATACTGTGGATCAGGTACTTTTCTAGACCCTTGGGAAATCAACCCTTGAGGTATGTATTACATAATAATGTCTATTTTACAGATGTAGAAAGTACGGCACAGAGATATTAAATAACTAGGACATTTGCCTAGTATGCATCAGAGAAAGTGATTCTAACTCCAGTGTCTTCAAATGTATGGTAGAAACTAAAAGGAAAACTGAAATCAAACACTTGATTGTAAGACAATCAGTAAAAAGGCAATCTGGGGAAATACTTCTCTGTGTATAAAATGAAGACAGTTATGTTCTCTGAGCAACCTTTTCTGTGGCAAAGATTCTGTGGTTCACTTTTGGGTATGTGTGAATATACCCAAGTTGTACAACTAGTAAGTGACCTACATTGGAGTCCTGAATCCAAATCCCGTGATCGTTCCATCACACCAAACTGCCTCTTCTCAAAGTTCTAGAACTCCTATTTTGTGAACCAGAGTAAGAGTTCTGATTTGGGTTATCACATTCTCAAGTAGGTACTAATCTGTATCTTTCCACAATGATTACATTAGAACATTCTGATAAAGTCATCCCTGAGGTTAGGATTTTGGTGAGAAAAAAAGAAAACATCAAAATCTCATTTGATGTTCACAAAAAGCACAGGCCCTAAAAATGGCATTAGAGAAAGGAATATGCCCACTCCAAGAGATTCAATGGTACATCATTTTATTTAAGTCTCAAAATAAGCAATGCATTTAGACTCAGCACCAACAGTCCCATCACTTTTATTTACACCCAGAAAAGCTGAGGCTCAGAAAAGTTAATTTGCCCAAAGTCCCACAGCTGATAGAGGAAGTAACAGAACTCAGATCTGTCTTCAGATTTCTCATGTAAGTGCTCTTTTGACTATACCTAATGCACTTCTATACTGTAATTAATTGTTCTGCTGCCCATCAGTCAGAATTTCCTGCTTATCCAAAACTATCCGTTTTACAAAGCAAAAAGAGTAGGCCCCAAATTTCCAAATCATCTGAATAGTTTCTTCTTGATACTTTCAGAAGCACTTAAAAACATCAAGGTTTCTCATGGAACCAAGTCAGCAAAAAATAAGCACTGTACTTAATAGACCTCTGGTTTGCAGATTTTAAAAGGGACATCTGCTATTACTTAACCACCACCCATCTAATCCCTTTAGAGCTCTACAGCGATCTACATACACCTCAGGTGTAAAGCATTCTGAAGGTATCTGTTAATCCCTTCATAGTCCCAGATAAGGATCTCACTTAATTCTATAAAATACAACTATCACTTTCTTCAAAGTTTGGTCATAATATTAGCAATTATTATTATTTGAATCATTTGAATTAGAAAAGCACTTTCTTATACCATTTAAGAAGATGCTACCAGGTATGGTTAAGTGAAATTATATTTCCAGCCTTTCAGTGAGGGACTCTGTTAGCTTCAATCCTTGAGTATCTCCTTCAAATAACAGAAAAATGCTTAAAGGGAGGAGACAGGAGCTCAGGAAAATACTAACACTGCAAGAAAAAAGTCAATTTTCTTTTATACGGAACTTAACTGATACCATCATATTTTGGTATCAACTGGTCTCATCTAAGTTTTTTTAATTTGAAGTTTAGCTTTCAGTTTTTCTAAATCGAGGCACTATATAAATTCAGTTAGTTAAATGGGTACGATCAAAACATCATTTAAAAAATTATCTACGAATCTCAGAGACTATCCAAGTCTCTCCTTAGAAGTAAATTTTAAGTTTGGTGAGGACCTGAGCCCTTTCAGCTCACTTAAGATTATCACCTAACCCAGCACAAGTTCTGACTGCCTTCAGTGAAGAGCATGGGAATTTCATGATTTTGTTCAACTTTCATTATTTCGTTTTATCTGCAAGCATTTACATATACATACAATGTAAGGCATTTATCAAGACAGTATTTTCTAAAGAGTACAACTAAATCGTCCCCTTGAAACTTAGTTTAACAGTTTACTTGTTAACCTAGGTAAAAAGGGCATTTTTTAAATGGAGTTGTGGGCTTCTAAAATCTAAATACATTGCTATGTTAATTTTTCATACTAGCCTTTTATATCCCCCAATGTAAATGCTTTTCTGAATACAGTGATTCTAGAAGAATCTTCATGTGAGTATCTTGTCAATCAAGCCAATCTCATCTCTTCCCACTTCCCTCTCCATTTACAACCAGAAATGCCAAAATCCAGAAATATCAAACTTCCAAATTTCAGCAAAAACATTGTATTATTTCACGCTTCTGTGTCTTTGTAAATGCTATATTCCCTTTGCCTGAAAACAGCCTTCCCCTTCCTCACTTGGAAAATCTCTATTAATCTTTTAAAACATAATTTGAACCTCACCTATTCCAGAAAGGCTTCTAAATGATGCCTCAAATGTATCAACAGCTTCATTTTGTGGGTTACATTTAGTGCAATGTGTTTTTTATGAATATGCATCTGTCCCACCTAATACATTATGATGATCTTGAGGTCCCTGAGGGTCCATTTATCTTTTTCCTCAGCACTCAGCAGAATGCATGATACAAGAGGTACTCAAAGGTTTGCTGGATGAAAGGATGTTTAAGGTAACGAAGAGACTATCTGAAGAAAAGAGACTGAATTTTTAGGTCCGAAACCAAAATAGGAAAGATGAGAAAAAAGAGCAGGATGAGAATAAAACAATAAAACAAAAGTACTCAGACCAACTTGGTTATTTTTTATCCCAAAAGCCACACCTTCACCTGGCCCCATTCATCCTATGAGTTATTCTTAGTGAATATTATAGGCTGACTTCTTGTAAAGCCTAAACTTAAGGTGCTTTTAAGAAAACAAACAAACAAAAAAAACTTTCAACTTTTCTCTAGTGCCTGGACTACTACAACTGACTCCCAATTGTCTCCCAGCTTTTACTCACACCCTGTCTCTAAAATGTTTTCCACACTATAGCTACCATAATCTTTTAGAAATCCTAATCTGATTATGCTGTCTCCGTACTTAAAACTTCCAATGGCTTCCCACTGTTCTTAGCATATGAACAAAATTAGTAACGTGGTGAAAAAGGTCTTGATAGTCCAGCCCAACCTCTCTCTTCAGCCTCATCCAACACCATACTTCCCTATTTAAAATGTGCCACCAAGTATGCTCTTCCTCTGTGTCTAGTTAACTCATACTCTCCTTTAAGGTCACAATCAATGGTTACTTTTTCCAGCAAGACTTTCCTGACCTCCAAGAAAATCCACCTTAGGTAAATACTTCTATGGTTCAATGTAACCCTGCTGTAGCACAGGGCAAAATATGGTACAGTTTTTATGATTATATGATTAATACAGGTTGAGAGGATCCCAGTCCAAAAATCTGAAATCTGAAATGCTCCAATGAGCACTTCCTCTGAGTATCATGTCAGCCCTCAAAAAGCTTTAGATTTTAAAGCATTTTGGATTTTCAAATTAGGGATGCTCATCCAGGTATGTATTCTGCAAATATTTCAAAATCCAAAACACTTCAGGTCCCAAGCATTTTGGCAAATCTATAATCAACCGGTATCAGTTCCCCCAAACAGACTTAAGTTCCAAGGGCAGGGATTGTGCCTATTCTGACTGCTCCCTTTCCAGGGCCAATGCAGTGACTGACTCATACTAGAAACATTATATATTGGTTGAAAAAATTAATAATGCAAACATACATTTATAAAAAGATATTTCTTCAACATAATTTTTCAAAAATCTCCTTCAAACCAAAACTACCACTGTGTTCAAAATTAACTCAATGAAAGCATTTTCATTAATGTCAGGAACATGACAAGAACACCTGTTATCACTACTATTATTCAGTATTATTCTGGAAGTATTAACCAAATGTTTAATAACCAGTTAAGAAAGAAAGAAAAAACAAAAAGAGGCAATATGATTTAGGAAAAAAAGGCACAAAATGATCATTTTAGACCTAGAAAATCAGAGAACCAACTGAAAACTAGCAGAATAAGATAATTCAAAAAGGAAGTAGGGTTCAAATTAATATATAGAAATCAATACCTCTCATATGTATAAACATCAATGGAAATTTTTTTTAAAAAAAAAGAGGAGTCAGTTTATAATACCACTAACAGAGGCAGGAGAACGGTGTGAACCCAGGAGGTGGAGCTTTCAGTGAGCCGAGATCGCGCCACTGCACTCCAGCCTGGACGACAAAGCGAGACTCCATCTCAAATAAATAAATAAATAAATAAAATAATACCAGTAACAACACAGGTAAAAAGACTTGGGAATAAGCTGTTGAAGAAATGTTTAGGTTGTTACATAAATTTTTATGTGTTTTTTGTTTCTGAAACGGATTTTCGCTCGTTGCCCCAGCTGAAGTGCAATGGCACGATCTTGGCTTACTGTAACCTCCAACTCCCGAGTTCAACTGATTGTCCTGCCTCAGCCTCCCAAATAGCTGGGATTACAGACATGAGCCACCACGCCTGGCTAATTTTGTATTTTTAGTAGAGACAAGGTTTCACCATGTTGGTTAGGCTGGTCTCGAACTTCTGACCTCAGGTGATCCACCCGCCTTGGCCTCCCAAAGTGCTGGGATTATAAGCGTGAGCCACTGCGCCCAGCCTAAAGAAGACTTCAAAGTCCTAGTAAGAGACACACAAAAAGAAATCAATGAGTATATCTTATTCTTAAATAGAAAGATTTGGCTGTGTAAAATTTCCATAAATTAATCCATAAATTCAGTGCAATCCCAAAGAAAATATTAACAGTATGTTTTGGGAGGAACATGATAAAATGATTTTCATGTCTCTTCGGAACAATAAACAAGCAGAAGTAGTCTGAAAAATTCTGAGCGGGGGAAAAAGAGCAATGAAAGATGACTACCCTTCCAGACAGTAAAATAAAGCAACGGAAAGTTGTCCTACTCAGGAAACACTCAACAATGAGATATCAACAGAGAGCTCAGAAAAAGACCCAAATACATATTGGGACTGAGTGTATGAAATTAATGGGGCATTTGAAATTAAGGGGAAAAAGACAGATTTTCATTCAATAAATTTTAAAAGAAAAGTAATCTAGATTTCTACCCTCACCTCTTCAACTAAAATAAACTGCAAAGGAATCAAAATTTAAGTTTCTAAAATGAAATCATAAAATAACTAAAAGAAGATATACATAAATTTCTTTTAATTTTACAAATTTAGAGACAATAAACCTTTTCTGGATAGGACATCAAACTCAGAAGCCATAAAGGAGAAGACTGATACACTCAACTGTACAATAATTCCAAGCTTCCGTATTTTAAAAATTACCATAAACTGAATAAAGAAAGGACAAACTGGCAGAAAATATTTGCAACATTTTTATCTTCCCACACATATTCATACTCATTAAAACGTAATTTCCAGCCAGGCGCAGTGGCTCATACCTATAATCCCAGCACTTTGGGAGGCTGAGGTGAGCGGATTGCTGGAGGTCAGGAGGCCGAGACCAGCCTGGCCAACATGAAAAAACCCCATCTCTCTGAAAAACACAAAAATTAGCCAGGCGTTGTGGTACGTGCCTGTAATCCCAGCTACTCGGGAGGCTGAGGCATGAGAATCACTTGAACCTGGGAGGCAGAGGTTGCAGTTAGCCTAGATCGCAACACTGTACTCCAGCCTAGGTGAAAGAGACTCTGTCTCAAAAAAAAATTTTTTTTTTTAATTTAAAAAAAAATGTAATTTCCATAAGGGCAGGAGTGTGTGTGTGTCTGTGTGTGTGTGTGTGTGTGTGTGTGTGTGTGTGTGTGTGAGAACAGCTATATTCCCAGGCCTAGACTAGTACTTGGTATATGACAGATACTAAATATTTATTGAATAAATGAATGAGCATTTGATACTCATACATACTGATTAGAAAAGATAAGTGCCTAGCACAGTGCCTGGCACACCGTAATCAAGAAATAGCTGTTGAATGACTAAATCTAATAAAATCATGCATAAAGGACACGAATTCGCAATCACTTTTTAAAAAGGCAAATAAATGGCCAATAAGTGTTCTTAAAATGCTCAAACAAGATCATAATTTGGAGGAAAAAAAGAAAAGAAAATCAAAACCACACTATACTATTTTTTACTTCTTATTAGACTAGAAGAAAAGAAATGTAAAGATAATATATCAGTTCCCCCAACCAGACCGTTGCAAACGTATGAATAAATACTCTTTTTCCTTTTGTGATCCTACAACAAAATACCTGACACTGGGTAATTTATAAAGAACAGAAAAGTATTTCTCACATTTCTGAGACTAAGAAGTCCAAGTCAAGATGCCAGCAGGTCTGTTGTCTGATGAGGGTTCCAGCTCTGCTTCCAAGAAGTTACCTTGAATGCTGTGTCCTCTGGAGGGGAGGAATGCTGTGTCCTCACAGGGCAGAAGGCAGAAAAGCAAAAAAGGACCAAAGGACCAAACTCCCTCCACCATGCCCTTTTCTAACATTATTAATCCATTCACAAGGGCGGAGCCCGCATGATCTGAAGAGTTCCCAAAAGTTCCCAACACTGTTGCATTGGGAATTAAGTTCCTAACACACAAATTCTGGGGGATACATTCAGACCACAACATTCTCCTGCATTGTTGGTGGACGTAAAAACTTTGATGAAAAGACTGGCAACATCTACCAAAATTTAAAATGCACATACTCTTTGACCTAGAAATACCATTTCTTAAAATTTCTCCTACTGATAAATTTGCATTTACATGAAAATATCTCTGCTCAAGAATATTCAGAGTAGCCTCTGTAATAGCAGAAGGCTGTCTACAAAATAAAATATTTTGTAGTAATTTGAAAGTATAAAGTAAATTTATTACAGGCTGAATGTCCCTTATCTAAAATGCCTGGGACCAGAAGTGTTTTGGATTCCAGATTTTTTCAGATGTTGGAGTATCTGCATTGTACTTACTGGCTGAGCATCCCAAATCCAAAAATCCAAAATCTGAAATGCTCCAGTGAGCATTTCCTTTGAGCATCATGTCAGCGCTCAAAAAGTTTCAGATTTGGAGCATTTCAAATTTCAGATTTCAGATGCTCAAGCTGTATATATGAAAAGATATATGAAATTTTTAAAAAGTAATTTGCAAAAAAAATCCCATTTTTGTTTTTTAAAAAAGTGTGTATATGCATATATATGCAATAAAACTTTTTTAAAATATTAAGGCAAGAGTTAAGAGAAAAGTAGAGGTAGGGAGTCTTTATTTAAAATTAGAAAAAATAAGCAAAGAAAATAAAAGTAAGGCAGGAATAAAAGTACATAGAGAAAGATTTTAAAAGAGACAGAGTAGCACAAAACCTGATGGCCCTATAATTCATATATTTACTTCCAAAAAGGATTTTGAGATAATTTGTAAGATGACACAAACATATGGACTATAAGCACTAAGAGGAAGGAAAGCAGGTTTCTCATGTATACCATTGTATTCTCAGTGCCTAGCAGATAGCAGGGACTAAATAAATATTTTTTAAGCTAAAGACACAAGTGAAAATAGAAACCACACAGAAAAAGGGAAGGCCAGGGGAAAAACGATGATTATTATGGGGTACCAAAATGTAGCTCCGAGCTTCCCACAGCCTCAGTTAAAACAAACAAACAAAAAAAACCATGATGCTCCGAGTCAATAATCCTGTATTCTCAGGCTTAGAATAGTATGCTGGGTACAGAGGTAGCACCACTGTAAGAGGCACTACCAGAATCCCCCTAACCAGACTCCTTTGCATCCTGTATCTCAGTCAAAGACATGAGTGGACTCCAGATACCACTGAGACCACTTACTGTTTTGATCATAGTTCACCACTTTCCCCCAACACCAATAAAAAGAGGGGCTTAAGACTGCGGATGCTGCTGCTATCTTATTTTGCTCCTAACTATTGAAGGAAAGAATACATACAAGATAGAAAATAAAATACAAAGGAATTCAAAGAGGGAGTTTCAGATCCAACATCAATTTCTAATTACCTATATTAGTGTAAGAAAATATTAATGGCAAATAGCTGAGATGGAGGATAATAAAAGTTTGCAAATCACCCCACATACTCAGTTCAGGCTATAAATTTACTCCCAATTGTGTCAGAGCATATCTGCAGTGAGAATCACCCAAGAAAGAAGAAAGAAACTCTGTCTTTAAATGCCAAGCAATTTGATTAGAACCTCCTACTTGTTTTTAGTAACAAGTTTATTTGTTGGGAGAATTTAATCAAAAATTTATTTCCATCCAATAGGTAAGTGGTGGCTAACAGCTTTCACCACAAGTGTAGATAAATTACAGATTGCATAAAACTATTAGAAGTACACAATTATCTAAAATACTATATACTATTTAGTCAAACTAATCAGAGCAATAAAACTAAGAGCCTGCTATGCTAACATGAATGGGGAATTAAACGTTTTTATTTGCTGGAAAAATAGAACAGAACGCATGTAAGCTTCTTTGCTTTTTATTTTTCTTTTATAAAAATAAGGACAATCCTTCCCATTTATCTAGATATTTCTTTCTGAGGCTCTGAAGAAAGAAAGGTTGACTATTTTGCTACCCATTTTGTTTGTATTTCAGACAAAACTAACAAATCATTCCTGGTTTTTTATTCTAAACCTTCTTGTGTTTAAAAGAAAGAAAACAAATCACCAAGCATCAATTAAGAAGTCAGCATGTATTATTGCTCGGTCTGCTCATGGACCTTGTTTGCTTTAATGGTCTATGAATAACTATGATTCCATTTTCTTCAAGGAAACTGAAAAGGAACAGTAATCTTTCCGAGATCAAACTTTCGGCACGCAAAGCAGTTTTAGTAGGCAAACCATTTTCATAACCTGCAAAAACACGCCAATAGGACAACTCATCTGCTACAACAAAAACAGAGAAAGATAAAAAGGCTCCAACACTTAATAGCAGCTTTCCCAAAAAAAGGCCATCAATACCTAACACACCCACCTGCCAAGAGCAAATGCAGATCTGCAAGCTTTGCAGACCTATGACAGGAATTGCTTCAATAGCTGAATCCCTTTTCCCCTTCCTTCGGGCTTCACCGCATAAAACTGAAACCCAAACCCTAGTCGTGATGTAGGCCAGATCGTACATCCCCCAAAGATCTTGGAAAGATTAGGAAACGGCTACAAATAACAACCCACAAGACAGGAAACAAAAGGACTTCTTTGCCAACACAAAGGCTTTATGTAGCTGAGTGCGCCACTGAAAAAGAAAAGTATGAGCCACGCAAAAGAGGCATAAAGTCAGTAAACAATTCAAACTCCGACATAGGCAGTAACATAATGCAATCTATATCAAATGGCAGACACGCTTACAATTGATGATGTGATTGAGCTGCATCTCAGCATTTTAGTTCATTAGGCGGGGAGGGAATAATTAAGGCAGCCCTTCAGAAAGCCAAACCAATCGTATGCCAAAGATGTGTTCACATATGAGGTATGTAGCATTAAGTCATCCAGAGCCGCCTAACTTTTGGATAACAGAATAAAAAAGTTTACCTAAATGCATTCCTTAGGTTCTGAAGCTTAAAGACAGGATTAAAATGAAGAACATTTTTTTAAAAAGGAATTTCTATAAGAAAGAGCGCAGAAAACAGCAGTGCCAATTAGATCAATTTCCCTTCGCCAAACTCTGTTTTAAGATGCCTTTGGTATTTCAAAATTTTTAAATTAGTTTTAATATGATAAACTGAACAAGAGAAGTAAATAATCAAAATAAAACCCAAATAACCAATTTGTTTAAGATTCAGTTTTGTTTCTTTTTTTTCCTTAAAGGAAAGTTTTTTTCCTTCCAAAAAGGTTTGTGGGATGGAAATTATAAGTAAATGTTCTGTTGGTCTCTTATAATTGTATATATTGGTGCTTATAATGCAAATAAAAAATTCAACAACTCAGGACATAAATAAAAGGAGGCCCTATATCACATTTTTTGTTTGGCCAATGGGGAAAAAAAATCAAAAGTTTAAGTTACTAAAGGATATGGACTAGAAATGAAGCGAGAGATAAGTAGACCTTCTTATTTTCTTACGATGCTAAGATGTTTTGACAGAGTCGGAGTTCTCTCCCTTAAACAACAAAACAGAAAGGGTCTTCTTTCACTTTCCTTATTTTTCTTCACCTTCATTGCTATGTTCTTCCCGTATCATCTCTCCTTTATGAAAACACTGTCATGTTCACTTAGCATACTTCACCAATTGTTATATTGTAGAATATAACAATCCACCCTTTTAAACTTGCCTCTATCTTCAAAAAACACATCACTTAAAACATGCATAAAGATAAAGAATTGTTCTTTTTTTTTTCCAATGAAGAATCTCATTATCATAAGGCATTTTGGTTTGAAAAGATAACACTGAAGTCAGGCAAAGCTAAACTTGACCTTGGTCCTGCCATAATCAAACAACCCACTAAACGTCTTTGCCATCCCAACCAACTACAGGAAAAGAGTTAGTAAAATCACACAAAAATAAGAGTTGGCTAAACTCCAGTTTTCATCACTATCTAGTTGGGCAATTTTCTGGCTAGCAATAATCTTTATTCCCTTGGAACTTTATCCCACTGAAGGTCAGGGTCAGAATATATTTTCAAAAGTAATTTTCTCTATTCACCCTTTTCTAAACCTTTCCTTTCATAGCAACCTATCTAGTAAGCATTTCTAGAAACAATTTAGTATATAACGAGCCAGGAATCTTTAGAATAAGAACAAGTGGAAATGAAAAGGTCTTCATACACTACTTCTAAAACAATCTGGAAACTGGTAGATGGCTCTTCTTTAGTGCTCCAAGCTATAGTAACAAGAATACTGGTTTATATTTTACTTTTGAACACACCAATGTAAGAAGAAGAGCCTCTTCTTTACTTTTTTCCAAACTGCTGACAATCTTATTTGGTGCAAGAAATCTATGAGTTATGAAGCCAGACTTATCAGACTATTGAATTCTCATTCTTAGAATATGTAAAATATATTGGGCAAGTGGATTTTGGTTTGTTTTCCGAAAATACATTAGCATTTCGTACTTTAGATACTTGATCTTTGCAAAATTCAGACAAATGCTGGCAAAGGAAAATGTTTTATATAAACATCAGATTTTCTTACAGCCTTCGATGAAACCTATGTATAAAACTGCAAAAGTTAAGTCATGATGAGTATGGGCTGGTTGGTTGGGTCTTTCTAACATACTCTAGAAAGTATCTTTCACTGAGTTCTCTTCAAGATAAAACTATTAAAACACACACATCTCACACTCTTTAAGGTCCTCTGTTTAAAGTTGTTGGAACAGATTTCTTTTGATGAAACTACTGAAAGATTATATATGTTGAGAGGGATTAAAAATACTAACAAGATGAAAATCATCAGTTACCAATATAATTCTTTCAGTACAACACCAAATGATAATTGCAATGTCTAATTAGCACTGAATGGTGTATTTTATTATGATCGTGCAATAAGCTTGATACACTGTTAATCATGTATTAACGTTAAATATCTATACTATAAACATACTTTAAAAAAGCTTATCAGTGATTAATGTTGAATACTGAAATTCTCATTGATATTTTGTAAAGGTCAATTTTGGGTATTTAAAAAGTTACAAAAGTGCATTTAACTGGGTAATGTTGCAAAATAAAATTTAAAATATAAGATAAAGGGGAAAATATGTAAAGCTGTCCTGTGTACTCATATTACAATTAATGACTAAATAAGATATTCTGGCTCTTTTTACTAATCCAATTGCTAAAAGACCTATGAAGGAAATTATGTTAGAAGGTTAAAAGTTCTGGTTTTCACTTGTTTATACATGTTTGCCCTTCCTGTTCCTTTGGTTAACTAGATTAAAGCACTTAAAACCAAAAATAAAATTACTTTAGATTACCTATGTGAACTTTTTTTGGCTGGCTAACAATTCTTTCTGTACTTTGATTGTGGGTATGTGTGTGGGAGTGGGGTCATTGAATGGTGTGATTATCGATAGAGCAAGAAAAGTATTTTCTCTATTTTGTTTTAAATGAAACAAACCAAAGCCTTTTAGTTATTCTAGCAACCCAAAGAAACTCCAAACTTGAATGTATTAGTCCTGCCATAATATTAAAAATCCTCTACCTAAATTGTCTTCTTTTTGCTAAATCAGGCTAATTCTTAAAATTACATATTGCCCTATCGTGCCTTCCTGAGACTCAACTTCCTCACTGGGGAAAAAAAAAAAAAATGAGGATAATCTGCATTTCATGGGGATGCTATAAGGATGAAATGTTTTAAAATACAGAAACAACCCAGTGAGGTAATCTGACACACAAAAAGTACTTAATAAATGAGCTGACTTCTAGAAAATTCTGCACTATAAAACTTTAAGGTGATTAGAGATGTTTTGAATCTACTTATTGATAAGGCTGTGTGCATTTTCACACTTTCCACTCCGTTAAGACTATCAGATTTTACTCCAAGAAGGTGCGGGGAAGAAAAAGCAGCAGGCAAAAACTGAAACAGAAAAGCAACATGGATGTTGTAGCTCTTACTTTCATTCTCTTATTTTTAAAAATAAACTTGACTTTTCATCCCTCGTTACCTATTTTTCCAAGAAATACAAGTTTCCTTAGTCTTTTAGTTTTTAGAAGCCATGTTTAGAGCTAAGCCGACTATGCCAAAAGTATACTTAAAACTGGGTATCTTCACTGCTGAACGTTTTACATTATAAGGATCAGTCTTTTAAAAAAATTTTTTTTAACCTGAAGATTACTGACAACTAAGCATTCTCTAACAATTATGAATTATTTCACATCATTTTAAGGTTTCACTTGATCCATTTTAGGTGCAAACATACTTTCTCATTCTTTACTCTCTTTCCTACTATGTTTTGCATGCCAAAAAAATCCACTAATAGATTATAAAACTCCGCTTGCCAGTTCCCTTCTCAACAACCCCCATCCATCCCAGCACCCACCCACTCCCAAAGAGATACCCAGCATTGTTTATGTGGAGTTGGAAACAATACACTCCCCACTGCTGGTTAATTTACATCAGATACAGCCAGGCCCGGGAAGCAAAGTGCCTGTCGTTTTCACCCCTCTTTCTTCTCCCTTGCTTGCTCATGCCCCCTCACCTCTTTTAATTTAAATTACTCATTTTAACTTAAAAACTTCTGGATATTTTATTACCTTGGCAGCTTTTTCTCTGGATTGACTAAAAAGGTAAGTTTAAACAGTTTCTGTCAGGTTAATATCTCTTCTTTTTTTTATACTTGTATCTGACAACCAGAATCCACAGTGTTAAAACTGCCATGATGATGATGCTGCATTTTACCAGGCTAACTCAGGTTAGGCACAATTTCATTGTTTTTTGTAACCTAAGCATACAAAAAACAAAAATGTTACTTTGCATGCAGTTAAATTGGTTGTTCTCTAATCATCTCTATCTCTATAATCTTTATGTGCTCCTAAGGGATATAAAAAGATTTTTTTTATGTTTAGGTTTTGTTGTTCATTCTTTATTTTTTTAAACCATAAAATATTATACATGTAGATACAGTAAGTCATTGTTTCCTTGGCCTATATATTCTATAGAAAATTACTAAAAGCTAATATAAAAAATACTATAAAGCCAAAATGCCATTCTTTTCTTTGAAAATCACATTAACTGTTGTCCTAGTTTGTTTATTTTTCTAAATTCAGATATTTAAAAAGAATTAAATATGATAACCACCTTAATAACATGTATAATTAAAGCCATTTCAAAGACTGAAATCCTAACTCTCAAATTTCACTAATTAATTTATCTAAAACCAAGTTAAGTTAAACATACTCCAATGTAGGTTAAAAATACGGTATGCAAAGGACTCCCCAGTATGTGCAAATGAACCATACATTAAAAATACATTTTCAAGCTTTAAAACACTTGCTCCATCTAAAGGATCCAAAAGTATGAGGTAAATTGCTTTGATCTGCTAAACGTTTACTTCTGTAGTACTTTCTCTCCCCTTTTTCATCCTAGCTCTCACCCCACACCAACCACATAACATAAAATAGATCATTTAGGCCACTGGTATTTCCAGATACTCGCCCCTCCTCCTCCACTTAGACAGTATTGCCTTTAATATCTATGTGGAGGTTCCCATGGAAACACTCACTTACCCGATACTTTTCCAACTGAACATTACAAATCAAATGCAAATGCTTCATTACTAAATAACATATACCCTAACAAGTCAAGAATTGTTTTTCTAATGATCGTATTTTTCAATGTTTTTAGATTTCTGAGTTTCACGCAAAAAAATCATCATTTAATATTACGAAATAACTAAAACATACAGTCATTGTGGGTCACTATATGTATGCATATCCATTACATGAGATTTGCATGTGCTTACTCTTACTGCTAAAATTGATATGCTTAGCAAGAAACCTCAATTATGAATAGTAAGTATAATTTTACTAAATCCAGTTTGCTCTATAAATTTGATTTTTTTTTTTTTTTTGTTAAAGTGGCTACCATAGCTCACAAAAGACCCTGCGTGCGAAATTCTAACACAACAGCCAAGAAGCAATTCATGGACCACGGGAGGCAATTCCAGAAACACAGGCCTAATTCTATAAGAGAAACCTCTACAGCTTTTGAGATGTTAATAAGTAGAATATTAGCATACAACAAAGCTAAGAAGCAGATGTGATCAGTTTAAAAGTAAAAATTTCAGGGCAAATTCATGGTACCTTTGTCTAGATTAAAACGCTTTTTTTTTTTCAATTGAAATTCCTAATTTTTAAAACCAAAAGTCTTTTTTGGTAATACTGAAGGGTACATATATTTAGTTTATACAACACACATTCATCAAGTTCTTTCAAAATATTAAGGATGTGAAGGGTTTTCTTTTTAAGTGGGAAACATCAACAGGTGGGAGGTCAAACATTACTTGAAAACAATACATTTCTTAAAACAGGTTGTGCACATTAAGAAGGCCTCAGAGAAGAGCAAGAGTATAAAATGAGTAGCACTAAGCTTTTTGATAAATGATCAAAGCTAAGCATTTAAATATCTCTCTGCATGGTGAATACATTTTTAAAAGAATAAAAATCAATAGAATATACACTGAGCTTATTATATTCTGACAACATATCCTACGCCACCTGGATATTGTATTAAGTAAATTTAATTGTTTCTGCTACATTTATTAACTAATATTTATGGCTTCATAAAAATAAAAACTGTAGACAATGAATACGTATCTTTAATTAAAAAAAAGCACACTTTTATAAAATTTATAATGCCTTTTTTTATTGTGCTTTTTTACATTATCACTGTTTTAAAATGAGTGATTCAAAAGGACTATAAAGACTCCCTGAAAACCAGATACAGGAAAACTCAAGAATAATTACTTCCCAAAAACAGGCTTTTAAACATGACATGAACTGCCTAATGAATCTCATGGTGACGGCTTGTGAAAAGACCACTTGCACCTTTTCAGAGGTCTCCCTCTTTTTAAAATATTCCCATACAGTAAAACCTGCTGACACTTTTTTTTTTTTATTTTTACAAGACCCAGGAGAGGGGGGTAATCTTGCCACATGGTAGGGGGGGGGAGGTTTGAAATTATGTGAGAACCTCTTTATAGGCTGATTCCCCTTCCAGTGTTCTAGACGAGCAAAAAAAAAAAAAAAAGCCAAATGTTAAATGCTTATTTTACTTAAATGAAAAATAGGCAATCCCCCCAAATGCTTTTGCATTTACTTTTCGTTTTAATATCAACAATCTAAAAACAATATTTACAGAGTTAGAAATTTTTCAATTCTTTGAGATACTTAACCTTGTATCAGATGTAGTTTTAAATCACCTTGAAAAAGCGAAATCTTTATATCTTTAACAAAAAAATATATTTTATAATCCTCTTTATTCATTAAGCAGGGTTTTGGATGCAATGCACCTTGGTGCACAGATAACATTCTTAGTGGACCTTAGGTTTTTAGAAACTGAGCTGTTCTATGAAAATACTAACCAACCCTTCTGACTACTCTAACCTCCCAAACAAGTTATCATCCCATAGTTTAACAATAAATGATCATTTTATTTAAAAACTTTAAAGATTTTAATTAAACTGTACATATGCACATGACAACTTCCTCAGCGTTTAAACTCATAAAACAAAAAAATTTTTTTTCATAAACCAAAATTATACCAAAGATTTACTTTTTAAAAGTTGAAATGTTTAAATATGGGGAGGGGTAAGATGGAGTAACCAAGTTGCTTTGTAAAATTACACTGTATAATTAATTCCATGGTAAGAATGTTTTTATGGTGTGTTTTGGTGACCTTTTATTACCATCAAGTTCACAATGCTGGTGGGCTGCCTTTTAATCCCTCCGCAGACAAAGGCCCTAAATAAACACAGATCCCTTCCTGGGAAAAAGTCCACTCTGGTTAAATGGTAAGGAAATGAGTAAATCATTAGTAATCTTTAAAGCCAAAGCTATAAACTCAAGTTACCTTAAGTTGAAATGAAAGTGTCCTGCAAGAGTTTCAAAGTTCTGTCACAGATAGAAATCTCCAGCTCTTGACTCCAGACTAGGCGCCAGCTGATAAACAAACAATTTAAGTCAAGAGCTGGAGAATTCCCAGCTTTTTCATTTAATGGCTTTGGCCAAGAGTATTTATTGCCTCCAGTTTTATTCTCACTTAGCTCTAAGAGGAAATTTAAACTCATCATTATCTTAAAGCCCCATATGGGTAGCAGTCAGCTCACCTGATAATAGCTCCTCTTACTCTGCACTGATTGTGAGTCTCTATTAAAAGTGATGTAATAATATAAACTAATTAACTATAGTTTTAGGTTGACTTTTTAACAGGCTAAATAAATTTTGTTCAATATAGTTTACATTCCCACTTGGGATAGTTACAATTCCAAAAAGTTTAACTTTACAGTTTTCGGTACAAACTACCAACTAAAATGGAAGAGGACAACGTAATCACTCTCTCATTCTTGCATGCTCTGCTCTCTGGCACCCCCACCCCCCAACCCTTGTTCACTTGCTCTTGAATATTGCGTAAGGTAACTTTTACGTAACAAATGTAGACTTTTCCTATTAGCTTCAAAATATCCAGTGTTGCTCTATTTCCTAACAGAGCAGAGTGCAAGATTTAAGATGTAAATGCCGAATCATGAAAAGCTGTTGATTTTATACGTGTACTAATAAGAATATAAAAGTTCAGTCCAATTAAAGACCATATGATATCATCAAACCTTTCTAAATGCTGTTTTTAAAAGTTTGCGGCTGGGCACCGTGGCTCACGCCTATAATCCCAACACTTTGGGAGGCTGAGGTAAGCAGATCACCTGACGTCAGGAGTTCGAGGCCAGCCTTGTCAACACAGTGAAACCATGTCTCTAGTAAAAATACAAAAAATTAGCCAGGTGTGGTAGCTCATGCCTATAATGGCAGCTACATGGGAGGAAGAGGCAGGAGAATCGTTCGAACCCAGGAGACGGAGGTTGCCATGAGCTGAGATCACGCCACTGAACTCCAGTGTGGGCGACAGAGCAAGACTGTGTCTCAAAAAAAAAAAGTTTGCTATTAAAGATTACAGGTCTCAAAGTCAGAATTATGTCACTGCTCTTATTCCTTTCTCAAAATTATCATTTATTTTTTGAAAAACCTCATCTCTACCCAAGATTTTATATGAAAATAATTATTTTAACTATCTGAATGTTTGCAGATATTTAACCCTTACAGTAAACTAACTAGCCTCCTTCCTCCAGCTGCTTATCTAATGAAAGAATGCTGAAAAAAAAAAATGTTATAGCCTAAGGTAAAGGGTTAATAAAATATGCCATTAGTGCATAGAAACATACTTTTCCTCCCATTTATTAATTTTCACAAAGTTTTACAAACCTATCTTGGCTTGAAAAGCCAATTAACTATTCCAGCGTCTGCCAAGACTGGTTTCTATTCTTTTAATGTATGGACATAGTACATTAAAAATGTTGGTCACTTAAGAACAAGTATTACTCTCACACATAAGAAGAATTAGGGGAAATTAAATGTAATTAATGATAAAATTATTTGTATTCTGGCCTCATACTAAGTTTGGTTTTTAAAATCTCCCTAGGAACAATGTCCTCCTAGAGGCTGCAGTAGATAAACAATGATGGTAACCAAAACTAAGAGTCAATAATAACTCAGTGTAAAAAGATGTCAGATGCTAATGTTAAAATTCTTAGTACTCTTTTAAAAGGAATCCACATCTTTTCTATGCCTGTAGGTAACCTAAGCTAAATGCAAAACAACAACAATCTTCTAATCTTCAGGTCAGGTCAAAATCCTTCCAAGGCAGAAGACAGAAGGCATACCTGCTGCCGTACTTTCCTTGGACCTGAAGGAAAGATGACTACTATGAAATTTGCATGTAAATTTAAAATGTTCACAACTACATCACCCAAGCAATGCAAAACAAAACAGAATTTTATGGCAAATATATAGAAAGACAGACTTAAAACTTCATATACTTTTCATCTGTTAACATTATCAAACTTTAAGAAAATTGGACTTCTTGAAAACTTCAAATAAGTCTGATAAGGTTTCAGTTTGATTATGGTAGCAAGGCCCTTGTCAAATTCTGAATTACATCTCCTCCTCCCACTTCACTGCCAATGCTATCCAGGGATCACAAACAAAGCAAAATAAAGACATATAATACATAGAGTATTCTGGAACTAGTTTCACATTGCTTAGAAATCAATAGATGTTAAAGAAAAATAAATTGTACATAAGTAATAGCTCCAGATTTATTTCCTAAATTCACCTTTATATAAACAGGGCTCAGTAGTCCTAAACTGTGACCAGACCCAATTGTGTCTGGTCTGACTTACATCCTGAATGGCAATTAAAGGACATTAAAAATACACTGGGATTACTTCAGGCAGGACCCCTGCCTTATCCATACACTTTCCAGCATTACCATGTGAAGAGAACACAGGTTCCCCCTCCACCACAGAATAGAGCCTGGCAAGAGCAGCTGGTGTCATGGTTACTTGATTGGAAATTACAATGCAATTAATATTTGGCCTTCAGGTTTGGTCAAACTGTGAAAGTAAATTTTTAGAAATAAAGTAACTTGTTGGCAATAATAGTAATTATCACTAACAATAAATAATGAAAACAATAATAAAAAATACTGTAAAAGCGATCACCTTGCCTTCTCTAACACATTCTTCTGTAATTTTCTTAGGAGACAAACTGCTGGAGCTGCCTCAACCATGTTATCTTGGGCAGTGAGTCAGCAGTCTTCTTTGAATGTGTTAAGAACTTAACACTTTATATAACGAATTCTTGTCTATGACAACTGTTGTAAGGCAGTCTTAGGCATGTCAAAGAATGTAAAAAGAAATTTTTATGGGCACCTCTTCTTCAGGACTAATTTCAAAGAAACCCTTGGAATTTATTTACCAAACATTTCTGAACTACTTGTGCAAACTGTAGAAAATCCCAGGCTAAAGATATTCTCCAGAGACAGAAAGGATACTTTATGGATACAGAGTGATAAGTAAAATTATGGGAAAATGTAAATGGCTAACATAATTGACCCAGTTCTGTGTGCTAGTACTAATGAATCTTAACTCATTTCTAAGGAAATGGATTTGTCCCTCAAACAACGTAAGGGATACTTTAATTATGAGAGTCACCAAAGTTTTAAATAATAGCGAGTCGGACCAAGGAAAGTCTTATTTTACTTAATTTTTTTTAAGATAGTGTAATTCAAGCCTTTCATATAATAGTCAATGCACAAAGTACTTTAATTTTTATAATAAATAACAGCAGTTGCTAATTAAAAGTTAAGTTTTAAAAAATTTATTTATTGAGACAGTCTCGCTCTGTTGCCCAGGCTGGAGTGCAGTGTGCAATCTTGGCTCACTGCAACCTCAGCCTCCTGAGTAGGTGGGATTATAGGCAAGCGCCACCACGTCCAGCTAATTTTTATATCTTTTTAGTAGAGATGGGGTTTCACCATGTTGGCCAGGCTGGTCTCGAACTCCTGATCTCAGGTGATCTGCCCACCTCGGCCTCCCAAAGTGCTGGGATTACAGACGTGAGCCACCACGCCTGGCCAAAAGTAACTTTAAAATACGTAATAGTACTATAACTCTTTAAAGAGAGGAACCCATGGAGATGAATTATTTTACCAAAATATTTCAAATCATTCTTTAAAATTCTTTCTTAAACAGCCTTATTGAGGAATAATTGATATACTATACATATTTAATGTATACAATTTGGTGAGTTTGGACATACGCAAATACCCATAAAACCACCACCACATTCAAGGTAATAAACATTTCCATCACCTCCAAAAGTTTCCTCATGCCCCACATGTTGTGGTAGTGGTGGTTGCTTTGTGGTAAGAACACCTATCCTGATATCTTCCTTCTTAACAAATTTTTAATACTCAACACAGTATTGTTAACTATAGGCACTATATTTTACAACAGCTCTCTAGAACTTACTCATCTTGCGTAACAAAAATAAATTCTTACTGAGGTAAGAATAAAACGTAAGAATAAATATCACACACAAGACTACTGTATAATCGAAGCACTTGTGAGAGTATGAAAAAAAGACCTATTCTGATAGCCCTTCCCCCTCTACACATTATAATTTCAGTTATATGAAATTTGATAGAAGAATTTGCTTTTTGGACAAAATAGCAATGTTTCAGCCCAAAGCCAAGTAAAACTGCCAAGTTATAAACTTCTCTAAGAAAACGTTTTAATGGAAATGCCAAAAGACCCTTAACTATAACAGTGTTAGGTGCCAAAATAGAAATAATTTTTTGTGGTCCTTTTACCATAAATTAGATACAGATCTAGTGGAAAAACAGTAGGTATCCAGTTCAGTGAGCAGTAAAGGCCAAGCCTGAATGGTTGATTTTAAAAACAATAATGAAGTCTATAGGAAACTCACTGAGATTTACCAAGCAAGCCTAGCACTCTAAGAGAAATTTCTTAATAGGTTTTGTGCTTATTCTAAGAATGTCTCAAACAAATTACTAAAACTTAACTCAGCCGAGTATAAAATGTGGTTTTCTGGTATGGAACTGTTATACAAACATGTACACATAAGTTCAATTATTTAATTTTGACATTAACTCCTACCTGGAACAATACAGTTTAGCAAATCAATGAGGCTTGCCAGCATGCAGTGCCTGGGGCTAACTACAAGCACCACTTCAGAATCACTTCAACTTAAGGTCTCTGGGCAAATCTACAGATGTACTGGGCAATCAGTGAGTTTATTCTTCAATTATTCAAGCATAGCTATAATGATGCCCTGGGAGCAGAGTGAACAGTATTTGGTCATCAGTCACTAGCAATAGTTTTTAATTTAGTTTTAATTTGCTCTATGTCTAGCATTCATTATAGATGAGAGCTGATCAAGCTGGAACCAACACTGTGGTAGCAGACCCACTGCGTGCACACACACACACACACACACACACACACACATACATACATACACACACGTGCATGTATCCAAAATGGCATGACTAAACAACATTAGACATTAAATAAGGATTACAACTTTCATAAAAATGTGATTTGCACAAGTTAATAGGGCATCATACTTATGAGACCTGTGTCATGGGCTAATTTATATAAAGCCCAGTTCGCTTTACTTTGGAAACAACAAACTGATAATCAAAGGCATGGTATTAGACATATGGTGAGTCAGGTACAGGTTATTCAGTTTAACAAACTCTGAGTGAAACAACTGCTAAGTCTGTTGATACAAAGATAAATGTTCCATGAACACACCAAGCTAGTTCAATGCCTCAGAGCTCTTAACAGAGCAACTCCTTTCAGTGAAACACTCTTCCCTAAACCTTTTCATTCAAACCTCTGCTTAAATATCACTTCCCCAGAAAGGGCATCCCATCCACTCTGTCCAAAAGAGCACTCTCAATACTTTCTATCTCCCAAACTGTTACTCTTCCTTTTTGTTTTTCCTTCATAGCAATTATCACTGAAATTATTTTTATGTTAACTCTCTCTATTCCTCTGTAAGTTTCAAGAGGCAAAGGACTTTAAGTATCTTTAAAGCCTTATCCCTTCGTCTTGTTCTGAGTATTTCTCTACCTTCTCTGTATGAACTGGAAAATGAGGCAAGTCCCTTGTGAAGATGCTGTCAGCATAATACAGAATGAGATTAAAGTGTATAATCAGAAACAAGTAGATAATCTTATAAGGACCATATAAATAATTTCAAGTACGAGATATTTTGTTGAAGAAAGAAATGCAGACCTTGATTTTTAAAGTTACATTCTCTTTCTTTTCATTTTCTTTTTTTTTTTTTTTTTTTTTTTTAAGAGAAGTCTTGCTCTTGTCCCTCAGGCTTGAGTGCAATGGCTCAGTCTCGGCTCACTGCAGCCTCCGCCTCTCAGGTTCAAATGATTCTCCTGCAGCTGCCTCCCAAGTAGCTGGGATCCCGACTAATTTTTGTATCTTTTAGTAGAGACGGGGTTTCACCATGTTGGACAGCCTGGTCTCGGACTCTTGACTTTAGGTGATCCGCCCGCCTCAGCCTCCCAAAGTGCTGGGATTACAGGCATAAGCCACCGCGCCCAGCCAGTTACATTCTCTTTCTAAAAGCAGCAGGCTCAGCCAGACACAGGGGTTCACACCTGTAATGCCAGCACTTTGGGAGGCCAAGGCAGGAGGATCACTTGAGCCCAAGAGTTGGAGATCAGCCTGGGCAACACAGCCAGACCCCATCACTACAAAAAAATTAAAAAAGTAGCCGGGCATGGTGGTGCATGCTTCTAGTCACATGCATGCTCTGAGTATGTTCAGTTCTTTTTTTTTTTTTTTGAGACGGAAGTCTCGCTCTGTCGCCCAGGCTGGAGTGCAGTGGCCTGACCTCAGCTCACTGCAAGCTCCTCCTCCCGGGTTTACGCCTTTCTCCTGCCTCAGCCTCCCGAGTAGCTGGGACTACAGGCGCCCGCCACCTCGCACGGCTAGTTTTTTGTATTTTTAAGTAGAGATGGGGTTTCACCGGGTTAGCCAGGATGGTCTTGATCTCCTGACCTTGTGATCCACCCGTCTCGGCCTCCCAAAGTGCTGGGATTACAGGCTTGAGCCACCACGCCCAGCCCTCAAAATTTTTTAATTAGCTGGGCATGATGGATACCTGTTGTTCTAGCTACTCAGGAGGCTGGGGTTGGGGGGAATCACTTGAACCCAGGGCAGTGAACTTTGATCACACCACTGCACTCCAGCCGGGCAACAGACTGAGACCTTGTTTCTAATAAATACATAAATAAATAAAGTATTTTTTGTTTGTCTGAGACGGAGTCTCGCTCTGTTGCTCAGGCTGGAGTGCAGTGGCGCAATCTCGGCTGACTGCAAGCTCCGCCTCCCAGGTTCACGCCATTCTCCTGCCTCAGCCTCCCAAGTAGCTGGGACTACAGACGCCCGCCACCTCGCCCGGCTAGTTTTTTGTATTTTTAGTAGAGATGGGGTTACACCGTGTTAGCCAAGATGGTCTCTATCTCCTGACCTCATGATCTGCCTATCTCGGCCTCCCAAAGTGCTGGGATTACAGGCGTGAGCCACCGCGCCCGGCCGTAAAATAAATAAAGTCTAAGCTAAACAGCAAGACAAAAGCACCTGGTCATCTATAAAGGGAACCCCATCAGACTAACAGAAGATTTATCGGCAGAAACTGTACAGGCCAGAAGAGAATAGGATAATATATTCAAAGTGCTGACAGGAAGAAAAAAAAAAACAAAAACCTGGCAGCCACGAATACTGTATCCAACAAAATTACTGTTCACGATGAAGAAGAAAAAGTCTTTTCCAGAGAAGCAAATGCTCAAGGAATTCATTCCACTAGCCCAGCCCTACAAGAAATAATCAAGGGAGTCCTAAACCTGGAAGCAAAAAGACATTTACTATCATGAAAACACACAAAAGTATAAAACTCACTGGCAAAGCAATCACACAAAGAAAAAAGGACTCAAATGGTACCAATACAGAAATCCACCATGCCATAATGACTAACAAGGAGAGAAAAAGAAACAAAATAGGTAACACCATTGTAAAATAATTAACAACATGACAGGGACAAAGCCTCTCATATCAATAACCTTGACAGTAACTAAACAGATTAAATTCTCCAGTTAAAAGATACACAATGGTTGAATGGATTAAAAAAAAAACAATCCAACTGCTTACAAGAAACTCACCTCACTAATAAGGACACATACACAGTTAAAGAAAAAGAATGGAAAAAGATATTCCATGCAAACAGAAACCAATAGCAAGCAAGAATAGTTATACTTACATCAGAAAAAAACAGACTTAAATAAAGAACAATAAAAAAAGACAATCATTAATTGTAGGGCATTAAATAATGAAAAAGGAATCAATCCAGCAAGATGATATAACAATTCCAAATTTATATGCACCCAACACTGGAGTACCCAGATTCATAAAGCAAATATTACTAGATCTAAAAGAGACATCCAATAATAGTTGGGGGCTTCAACACCCAATTCGCAATGTTAAACAGCTCACCTAAACAGGAAGTCAAGAAATAAACATTGAATTTAAACTGGAGTTCAGACAAAATGGACCTAAAAGACATTTACAGCACATTTTATCCAACAGTTGCAGAATGTACATTTTTTTCATCAGTATATGGAACATTCTCCAAAAAAGACCTTTTATTAGGCCACAAAATAAGTATGAATAACTTTTAAAAAACTGAAAACAGCCAGGCGTGGTGGCTAGCACCTGTAATCCCAGCAGCTTGGGAGGCCAAGGCAGGCAGATCACTTGAGGTCAGTGGTTTGAGACCAGCCTGACCAACACGGTGAAACCCTGTCTTTACTAAAAATACAAAAATGAGCCAGGTGTGGTGGCACAACTCTGTAATCCCAGCTACTCAGCAGGCTGAGGCAGAAGAATTGCTTGAACCTGGGAGGTGGAGGTTGCAGTGGGCCGAGATGGCGCCACTGCATTCCAGCCTGGGCAACAAAGTGAGACTCAGTCTCAAAACAAACAAAAAACTGAAAACCTGTTGAGTATCTCTTCACACCACAATAAAATATAACTAAAATCAATACCAAGAAGAATTCTACAAATACATGGGTGGGGTCGGGGGGAAACATGCTTCTGAATGACCATTGGGTTGACTAAGAAATTAAGATGAAAATAAAGGCTGGGCACCATGACTCATGGCTGTAATCCCAGCACTTTGGGAGGCCAAGATGGAAGGATCACTTGAGCCCAGGAGTTCAAGACCAGACTGGGCAACACAGTGAGAATCCGTCTCTACAAAAATTAGACAGGTGTGGTGGTGCACACCTGTAGTCCCAGCTACTTGAGAAGCTGAGGCTGGAGGATAACTTGAGTCCAGGAGGTCAAGGCTGCAGTGAGCTGTGATCGCACCACTGCATTCCAGCCTGGATGACAGGGCAAGAGTTATTTAAAAGAAAAAAGAAAAAAAAAAGAAAATATGGAAATTAAAAAATTTACTGAAACAAATGAAAACAGAAACACAACATACCAAAACCTGTGGGATACAGCAAAAGCAGTACTAAGAGGGAAGTTTATAGCAATAAGTGCCCAAAGATTATAACATAACACAACATGAACAGAAGAAAATAAATAATAAAGATCAGAGCAGAGCTAGATGAAATAGAGACTTAAAAATACGAAGGATCAATAAAACAAAAATTTGGCTCTTCAAAAGATAAATAAAATTGATAAACCACTGGTTTTAACCAGGAAGAGAAGAGAGAAGCCTCAAATAAAATCAAATGAAAAATGACACATTACAACTGATACCACAGAAATACAAAAGATCATCAGAGACTATTATGAACTATCATATGCTTAAAAAGCTGGAAAACCTAGAGGAAATGAAAAATTTCTAGAAACATACAACCTATCAGGATTGAATCAGAAAGAAATAGAAAACCTGAACTGACATTATGACTAGCAAGATGGAATGAATAATAAAACATCTTTCAACATGGAAAAGTCCAGGCCCAGACAAACTGACGGTTGAGTTCTACCAAACGTACAGAGGAACTAATACTAATCTTTCTGAAACTATTCCCAAAAACGGGAAGAATTCTCCCTAACTCATTCTGTGAAGCTGGAATCACCCTGATCCCAAAATCAGACAAGGACACAACAAAAAAAGAAAACTACAGGCCTATATCCCTGATGAACACAGGTGCAAAAATTCTCAACAAAACACTAGCAAACAGAATCCAGCAGCACACCAAAAAGATAATACACCACGATCAAGTGAGATTTGTACTAGGGATGTAAGGATGGTTCTATGCAAATCAATAAATGTGATACATCACAACAACAGAATGAAGGACAAAAACCGTATGATCAATAGACACAGAAAATGCATTTGATAAAATTCCACATCCCTTCATGATAATAACATGCAACAAACTAGGCATAGAAGGAACATACCTCAAAATAATAAAGGCCATATAAAACAAACCCACAGCTAACAACATACTGAATGGGGGAAAGTTGAAAGACTTTTCTCTAAGAATTCGAACAAGACAAAGATACCCACTTTCACCACTCCTATTTAACATAGTACTGAAAGGCCTAGCCAGAGCAGTCAGGAAAGAAAAAGAAATGAAAGTCATCTAAATTGGAATAAAGGAAGTTAAATTGTCCCTTTCTGCTGATGATAAGATCTTACACCTAGAAAGACCTAAAACTCAACCCAGAAGTCTTAGATTTGATAAGTAAATTCAGTAAAGTTATAGGATACAAAATCAACACACGAAAATCAGTAGCATTTCTATAAACCAAGAGTGATCTAGCCGAGAAGAAAATCAAGAAGGCAATCCCACTTATAATAGCTATGAAAAATAAAGTATCTAAGAATAAATTTAACTAACAAGGTAAAAGATCTCTACAAGAAAAACTGCAAAACACCGATGAAAGAAATTGAAGATGACATAACCAAATGGAAAAACATGACATGCTCGTAGATCACAAGAATTAATATTGTTTTTTGTTTTTTGAGACAAGGTCTCACTCTGTCACCCAGGTTGGAGTGCAATGGCACAATCTCAGCTCACTGCAACCTCTGCCTCCCAGGCTCAATTGATTCTCCTGCCTCAGCCTCCCAAGTAGCTAGGACCACAGGCACACACCACCGCGGCCAGTCAAATTTTTGTATTTTTAGTAGAGACAGGGTTTCACCATGTTGCCCAGGCTGGTCTCAAATGCCTGAGCTCAGGTGATCCACCTGCCTAGGCCTCCCAGTGCTGGGATTACAAGCATAAGCCACCGCGTGCCCGGCCAAATTAATACTGTTAAAATGACCATATTGCCCACAGCAATATAAACATTCAATGCAATCTCTACCAAATTACCGAGTTATTTTTCACAGTATTAGGAAAAAAATCCTAAAATTCATATGGAACCAGAAAAGAGCCCAAATATTCAAATCAATCCTCAGCAACAAGAACAAAGCCAGAGATGCCACATTACCTGACTTCAAAACATTCCAAGGCTATAGTAATGTCAAGCTGGCCTTCGTATCAAAACCACATTACAATTATTCTCCTTCAGAAAGAGTTTATAACACTTGTACTAAATAAGCACAGGTAGCACACTGATAATACAAGCAACATTACTACATAATTATGGAAATATCAACTTTATTGGCTGCATCCATTATTTACTGCTACATAACACCCACCCCCAAATTTAGTGGCCTTACTTGTTCACAATTCTGTTGGTAAGCACTTTAGATTGAGTCTAGCTGGAATGTTCATCTGCTGCTCAGCCCTAAGGTCACTAATTCTTCCATTTAGCAATCTTTATTTCCCTCTTGAAATACATGAGAACTCTTTAGAAAATCTTATTTCCGCCGGGCGCAGTGGCTCAAGCCTGTAATCCCAGCACTTTGGGAGGCCGAGACGGGCGGATCACAAGGTCAGGAGATCGAGACCATCCTGGCTAACACGGTGAAACCCCGTCTCTACTAAAAAATACAAAAAACTAGCCGGGCGAGGTGGCGGGCGCCTGTAGTCCCAGCTACTCAGGAGGCTGAGGCAGGAGAATGGCGTAAACCTGGGAGGCGGAGCTTGCAGTGAGCTGAGATCCGGCCACTGCACTCCAGCCTGGGCGACAGAGCGAGACTCCGTCTCAAAAAAAAAAAAAAAGAAAATCTTATTTCCTAATACAGTAGAATATGCATTAAAGAACTATCATGCAGTGACCAAGGAGGAATTTCAGGGTGAATGGACTGCTCCAGCTCCTGAGTTCACTGCTACTCAGCCTGAGGTTGCAGACTGTCTGAAGGTGTGCAGGTGCCCTCTGTGCCTATTCAGCAGGTCCCTACTGAAGACCGGAGTGCTCAGCCTGCCACGGAAGACTGGTCTGCAGCTCCCACTGCTCAGGCCACTGAATGGGTAGGAGGAACCACTGAATGGTCTTAAGCTGTTCTTGCCCCGGCTCTTAAGCAACATGGAAAAATGGTTGATGGAAAATAAACATCAGTTTCTAAAAGTTGAAAAAAAAAAAAAAACAAAAGAACTATCATATCAGTCCTTCAATTCTGCCAGTAATTAATAGTATGGTCTTGAGGTAAGTTATCCAATATCTCTTGGTGTTACTTCCATCCTTGGTAAAATGGGAGTATCACTGCTTATCCTGTCTATTTTCACATGGTTGTTTTTCCAGTTGAAGTCAACCCAAGTTTTTAAACATTTACTGAAGACCAACCATGTTCTAAGCATTACACTGGAAAACAAAGACTAAAAGACACGTTTCATAGTGTTTAAGAATGTGAATTTTTTTAAAACTTGGAAATAATCCAAATGTATATCACAATAGAAAGAAGAAATAGTAATGTATTTATATAGAATACTACAGAGCAGTTAAAATTAATGAACTACATGTAACAACCATGTAATGGAGATACATTTTATGTACTGCACATGGGCATCTAGCCAAACAGGTGAGCAGAGGCTGACATTTAATCTACATTCACTGTGTCAAACCGCAAAGCCTGACGTAAGGCCACATGTGTCGACAGAAAGGCATACCTTTTTCTTTATACAAAGGTTCATTCTGCTTGTCTGAAGGGCTATTTTGGTACAGACAGGTGCCCTTTCTAATGCTCACACAGGCACCAAGTAAGCCAGTGGCTCCAGTAACACCAGGGATGAAATTCAGAAATACAATGTAAAGTGAAAAAGCAAGTCACAGAATATGCTCATTATGATTCCATTTCTACAATGTTCCAAAGATGCAAAATAAACTACTGTTTAGAAATAAAAACATATGGAGCTAAACTATTAAAAAAAAAAAAAAGCATAGGAATGAGACATGAAATTCAGGAAGCTGGTTACCTCTCATCAGAGAGAAAAGAAAATAGGATCAGGGAAGCAAGAACTTCAAAGGAAATAAATAGTAAGGCTCTAGTTCTTAAACTGAGTAGGGGGTACATATTAGTTCAATGTATATTTATACTTTATACTGCACATATATTTTATAAATATCTTGTACATATATTCAATATTTAATTTTAAAAACTGGGGAAAAAAAACTTACTCCCTGCACTTAAAAAGCTTAAACTCAAGAGGAAGAGAATCACAGCCTATAAACACAGTGTGATGTGGGCTCTGATAAAGATATACACATCAAGGCCAGGCATGGTGCCTCACGCCTGTATTCCCAGCACTTTGGGAGGCTGAAGAGGGCAGATCACCAAAGGTCTGGCCAACATGGCGAAACCCTGTCTCTACTAAAAATACAAAAATTAGCCGGGTGTGATGGCAGGCGCCTGTAATCTCAACTACTCGGGAGCCTGAGGTAGGGAGAACTGCTTGACCCCGGGAGGCAGAGGTTGTAGTGAGCCAAGACTGCTTGACCCCGGGAGGCAGAGGTTGCAGTGAGCCAAGATCGCACCACTGCAATCTAGCCTGGGCGACAGAGCGAGACTCTGTCTCAAAAAAAAAAAAAAAAAAAAAAAAAAAAAGATGTACAGTTTGACAGCTTCAAAAAGAAGCACCAACCCCATTTTACATGATGTGATTATCACGCAGTGCATGCCAGTATCAAAACATTTCATCTACCCTGTAAGTATATACACCTATTATATACCCACAAAAATTAACATTAGAACAAACAAATAGCAGCACCAAATAGGCTGAGGCATGCCAAAGTGCTTTATAAACTACTATCTATACTATAAAGTGATAACTGCACCAATATTAAAGTAGTTCTTCACACTGGTTTCAGGATAAATATAACAGTTTAAGTATTACTTACTTTTGATTTTTAGAAGAAGTCATACAGCACTTAAATATAATTATATTCTTTCTAATAAGGATAATGTATGCAGGAGCCATTACACAGTGGGTCTAATAAGTATCAAAATGAAACCTGAGGAAAACTTTCAATCTGTTACTCCATAGGCTAGAAAAATAATTAAGTAATAATTCTTACTTTACTCCCCAGAATAATACTTAGCAGGAAGTAGGGGGAAACGCTTGACTGAATAAACCAATTGCTTCTCAAAATCAATACTATTTTAAATTCACCTGAGTTTTAAAAAAAACTTCTCTTTAAAATACTAACCATAGAATAATAGAAGTATAGTATATTCCCATTTACAGTTTTAGAATACTACTCTATTTGTATGTACCTATATATAAATCCATGATGCATTTTTAAAAGTCTGGAATAGGAAATAGATGAAGACTTGGGAGAAAGGGATGGGGAGAAATTCCTCAAGTTTTGTTCAAATGATCTCAAAGACACCACGTTTCAAGATTGATGAACACAGGACTTCTATAAAACTGTGGGCCCATTTTGGGTATCTAAGCCATGCTTTTCCCACATCCCTTTTGAAACCACCCTCACAGAGTTGATGGAGAAGTACAAGCCAGGCTTTAGGCAGAATTATAGTCAGGCATTGACCAGGGTGCACTGAGGTACTTCAATCCATTTCCCTGTAGCTGGTAAGTAACCAACGGTCATGTGGCATGTTGACCACCTGCTCCCCCATTGTTCCTACAGACAGAATCTCTGACACTGGACCTTTTTACCCAAGAATTACTTATGGTATTTTCAGGTCTTGAATTCCAGCAGAATGGCTGAAGCCCACCAGTCTAAAGACATCAACCAAGGAACCAAAGAACTCCGCAAAGGAACGCGGTTTCTTCATCTCCCTGTCCCAGGAATTCACCCCTTGCTTCCTGACCAATCAGCAATCCCCACATTTTAGCCCTACCTGTTCAGACTCTTTACAAGCTCCATCCCCAAACCCTTGAGGGAGGAGGATTTGAAGGTTCCTCTGTCTCATTTGACTGCCCTACAATTATTAAATTCTTCCTCTACTGCAACTCCCATTGTGTCTGCATACTGGTCTGTTACCATGCAACAAGCAATCAAACCCAGTAGTCCTATAACACTTTGGTTTAACTTCATTTAGTTAAAAAACAATTAATTTTTAAACCAGCCCATTTAAGTGGGAAGGTGGAACAGTTTGTAACATACCATGTTAAAAAATATAAACATAATAACAATAAGACCAATATAAATAAGCTGTTATTATATACTGGTTAACCTCATAATGATCATGTGTCAACCAATAAATTGCCACAAATCATCCCTGCACAAAGCTTTTAATCTACTATATAGTGCAGATTCAGGTGTATTCAGTTATATTAGCATTTTTGTACACTAAAACAACAAACCAAAGTTTAAAAATTGCTTGCTTGACGAGAACAAAAGAGTAATTTCAAAGTTTTCTCACAAGATTGTATTTTAAAGGTTAAAATAATGTTTAAAACCCAAATTGGTATTTTTTATTATCAGATTATAATTTCAGGTTGTACTCCTGAGGCCAAAGAAAATCAATCAATGGCAAGAACATTTGTACCATATCAATTCTCAAATTCAACTGTAGAACCACTCTAAGAAAGACCTGTTCAGTTTATTAATTCCATCCAATAAAAACCACACAAACACCAACCTTAAAACCGCTTATTAGTATTTTGTAGGTACTTTTACTCAAAGTACCTATACCACATCATAAATCTTTATACCTAAATCCTATTTAAGTAATTCAATATAACAATCAGAAGAGCTAGCAATTATTTATTCCTCCACCTATATTCAAAAATCATTTGGGATATAAGGTACCTTCACAAGATCATTAAGTTCTTTATAAAAAAATACAATATGATTTAAATTTCTATATTTTACTTTTTAATTCTAAAGCCCACAATCCAGTTTAATGTAACTGGAATAAAATTCATATTCTGCTGACTACTGCTATACTGCTACAAATACATAATATAAATATGTACACAGTAATTCTGATTACACAGTAATTTTGGAAAATTTGGAAATTACAGAAAAGCCATACTATAATCCTGCCATTCCAAACTACCCAGATACCTACTATTAATATATGAGTTAATAGTAAGTTTTTAGAATTTCATTACTGGGTCTTTTCCTCTAATTGAGACAATCATATGACTTTTAACCATGTTAACATGGTAAATTATATGCACAGATTTTCTAAAATTAAGCCGTCTTGGCATACATGGGCTAAAGGAAACTTGGTTATAGTGTTTAATCTCTTTCATACATGGTTGGATTTAGTTTGCTAATATAAAGTTTTTACATCTATATTCATAACTAAAATAAACCTACATTTATTTTTTCTTTTTTATAACATTTCTATCTGGTGTAAACATCAGAGTTATTACAGAATGAATTGGGAAGTATTTCCTCTTTTCCTATTCTCTGGAAAAGTTTGTATAAAATTTAGATGATCTGCTCCTTGAAATTTTGGTAATATTCATCTGTAAAATGATCTGAGCCAATGTTTCCCTTGTGAAACAACTTTTTTTCTTTTTTTCCACTTGTTCAATTTCTTTAACAGTTACAGGATTATTTAAGCTGATTATTTTTTACATTAGTTCCAAAAAAAATTTTCTAAAACCTGATATATTCCTATCCACAGTAAACAGACCAAAAATTCACAACACTTCAAAGTTATGACACTTTTTTATCTGAATTTAAGACTAACAATGTTACTTAGACTTGAGAGTACTAAATAACATGTCGGTTTGTTTTATTTTAATGAGTGAGAATCCTGTAACAAGTCTAAAAATACCACAAAACCATATGGTACCACAAAACCATAATTGCTACTTCTGATAAACATAAATAGGTTTGCATATATTTTAGCTACCACTTACCACCAGAAACAGGGGCATCCATGAAAACTGCTCCCATTTTCTCAACTTCTTTGGCCAATTCTTTTGAAACTGCAGGATCAATAGTGCTGGAATCTATTAATAATGAGCCCTTCTTCACTTTTCTAAGTAAATAAATAAAATATTTCTAATTTACAATTCTGAGTAAAATTTCATGCAACTACCTATAGAATTAGAATCTGCTAAAAGCTGCCATATTATCAAGGAGGATTTTAGTTTAGCATTAAAACATTATTTTAGAATAGGTTTAAAATCTCATATTCTTTTTGAGATCAATTATAGTTCAAAAGTAAAGTCAAACTCTTTCAAAAGATCCAAAAAAACCTGATACATTACGTGGTATAAATTCTGATTTCAGGTGAAGTACACACTAACCACAATAATAAACACGAAGCTAAGATGCAAGCAATTTAAAACACCTATTAACTTTAAAAGGGTATTAGATAGGACCTAAATTTTTGTTTGTAAAGTAGCTGGGTCTTTAAAAAGTAATTTACTTGTCTTTAACAAGCCATACTGCAAATTTCATATATCTGTGTTATTTCCACTATGAAGAATAAACATAAGCACTTAAAATCTGGCCATCTGTGTTGGGATGGCATATTACTTTATAACTGTAACTTTTTAATGACAAAATAAAATATCAAACAGGTAGAAAGGAAAATATATGAAAGAATCTGGAAATCTCATAGTCTTTTTGGCTTTTTAGGGTAACTTACGTATATACACTATAAGGCACTGTCTATCTTCACTAGCTAGGAAACTCTAACCTAAATTATAATTTCTTTAAAGGGTATGGCTAACCTTTAATTCAAACTTTCCAAAGTTCTTTAAGACACAGTCTCCCACCTCAGCCTCCCAAGTAGCTGGGACCACAGGTGCATGCCACCATACCCGTCTAAGTTTTAAATTTTATATTTATAGAGATGGGGTCTCACCATGCTGTCCAGGCTGATCTTGAACTCCTGGGCTCAACCAATCATCCTGCCTCGGTCTCCCACAGTGATGGGATTACAGGTATGAGCCACTGTGCCTAGCCAAACTTTCCAAAGTTCTTACTATAGATATACTAACCCAGAGGACATGGAATCATGATTAGAAAATTAAAACTGAATAAATGTAAATACTGAAGAAGAAAACAGAAAATCATTGATAAAAACTACTAAAAGGAAAAATCTTTCTATTAAAAAAATAGCACACAAAATGGTTTAAACATAACCAGGCATGGTGGCTTATGCCTGTAATTCCAGCACTCTATGAGGCCAAGGCAGAAGGATCACTTGAGGCCATGGGTTGGAGACCAGACTAGGCAAAATAGCAAGACCTCGTCTAAAATAAAAAGAAAAGAAAATATATACATTAAAATTGTTTAAACAATTTTAGACATATGAATTGTTACAATTCAAATGCAATGGTTGGGTATATTTCACAGAAGAGAAATAGCATACTCTAAGAGTATGTAGGTTTCTCTTTAGCCTAAAAAAATAAGAATTAAGTTTATCAATCTGTGATCTTAATATTTTAAGATCTTAAACCTTCAAACAAATGGAAAATCATCCAAAAAATCATACATGCACTGGGTGTATGGAAATGATCCTTACCCAGAAAAAAATAACCACCCGTAAGAAGCAAATTATAGCTCAAGGTAAAGTCAAACTTTTTAAAAACACATCCTGGACCAAACTGTTCTGATAGCTAGTCACCACATTCCTTAGCAAAGGATATTAACAAACGAAGGGCTATGTCTCCTCAGAAATTTTTAGTAACTTTTCCTTCAGAGGTAAAGCAGGACCATAACTGAAACAGGCTAGGTAACAGGACAGCTAGGATGCCTCCGGACCACACACATTGTGGCCCTGAGAGCTCCATCCAAAATGAGTGTCTTTTAACCTTCCCTGAAATCTAAACATTTATCTTATCAGTTTTCTGCCTAATATCCAAGTGTCTTTTGCTTCCTTCCAAGTTGGTTAGTTTTCCAACACAATTCAATTTCCAAAAACTTCAAATTTCACATATTACAGTTTCCTGAAATTAAACCCTTTCTTTCAGCCCTTCTTGTGACTACAGCATCTACCAGTTTGCTCTAGCTCTTTGGTGAAATTCAACAACAAAATAAGTTAGGAATACAAACAGTGAGATGAGAAAACTAAGTTGGGAATTCAAACACTATCATCGTAACATAACCACAAGGGTTTGGCAATAAGCAGCAATTAACCAAAAGGTTTCTCAGAGCCAGGGAAGACAGGCACTGATTAGGAAACTCTGACCTAAACTTTATTTTACTTAGCCCATTTATGCCTACTGTTCCATTTACACTAAGTTTGTGGGAGTTATTTACATCCTACTGCTCAAGGTCATTGCCAAGGTCTGATTTTTCACAAAAAAATTTGCAACCTCTGACATAAATGGGTTAAAGAGCTACTGCTAACCTTTAATTCCAACTTCCCAAAGTTCTTACTAAAAACATACTAACCCACAGGACATACGATAACTTTTTTTCATATAATAAAATGTTAAACAATGGTGTTCTTTCCAATGTTTGGCTATATTTTTCTTAAACTCTTTTCCTGAATTTCTATAAGCTGAAGAAAATTATATTATTAATAGTTGCAGCTTAAAATGAAAGTCTCCTAAACATGTTACCAATGAAAGGGTAAGTTTAATGCAAGAGTTAAAGGAAAAAAACGGAACCAAAAAAATTTATACACAATGTCACATACTTGACTTCAGCAAAAAAAAATAAGCCTTTTACAAAGAGAAAACCACACTATTCACTTTATGAAATAAGAACAGTATAGAAAGGTTTAACAAACACAATTGTAATTTCCTAATAGTTCTAACACGTGAAATTCATGAACTATCATAACAAGAAAATATCCACAGTTGAGAAATACGTACTTTAGAATCCCATTTGCTCCGGAATAAGCTTCTATTGCATTGATACTTGTGGGCAGCATGGTAATAATTCTGTCAGCTTTTTCAGCAACATCTGCTGGGGAAGATACTACCTTTAAAAAAAAATTGCAAAGGCACATTACTTAAATTATAATGTAAGCAGTTTCTAGAGCACAAACAGGATCCACTTTTCATGCATGCCTGTAACAGTGACAGTGCATAAAAACTAATCCTTGTTTGCAAACGACCAAAAAAAAAAAAAGCTTACTACCCAAAATAAAGGCACATCATTATACATATACAGATGCAGTTTCTGTGAAATCGAATCTATCGTTTATTTTTAAAAGTGTGAAGAGAGTTGAGGGTAAAAGGGCAAAACCCAGCAGTCCTGGGAACAGACACACTTCTCATGGGTTCTTCCAAGTTGGATTCCTAAACAGCATAATCTTTGGTATACACTTTGAGTAAGAAAAATATTATAGTACAACGCTGGTAACTCAACTGTAGGACTCATTAGTGATTTGGTGGGCAGCAAAATCCCTCAACAAAATCTCAAGTCCCAATCCCCACCATCCTCCAGTCTCTATTTTCAAGCAAAAAAAGAAGAAAATATAAGTCTGTTTCAGAAAAGGAAAGGTCAAGACAAGGACATAAACACTTACTACAATGACTGCAAGTACCACCAGGAATGCTAACAGTATGAGCTACTGAAACTTATGTGGAAACTACATACAGAATAAAGATATATGAATAGGCATCAGGGCACTCTCTCAACCCTCATTTCTGCTTTAATAATGACCACGAACATACTGCAAAGGAAAGCTGCACTGTCTATCCTGTTTGTATAGGTGCATGCATGAGCAGATGCACTGTTGCTCAAATCCCCCACCCCCAGCTCTCTCGCTCTTTTCCACATACTCAACTTGATAAACCTGGCCAGTCAACTGGCAACTAAAGAGGTCAGGAGAGACCAGGAGCTCCCTCCTTGACTCAAATTACCCTTTAATAGAAAGAATCAGCTGGGTACGATGCCTCATGCCTGTAATCCCAGCACTTTGGGAGGCCGGAGCAGGACTGCCTGAACCCAGGAGGTTGAGACCAGCCTGGGTAACACAGCAAGACTCCATCTCTACAAAAAAATAGAAAAATTAGCTGGGTGCAGTGGTGCGCACCAGTAGTCCCAGCTACTTGGGAGGCTGAGATGGGAGGATAACTTAAAAAAGCCCAGGCGTTGGAGGTTACAGTGAGCTATGATTGCGCCACCGTACTCCAGCCTGCCTGGGCAACAGAGACCTGTCTCTTAAAAAAGAAATCCAGCATCCCAACTGTCACAACATCTTCTGTAAAGCCTTTTTTCTCTTCGTTGAAAAAAGACAAAAGACTATCGGGCAGATTATTGAAGATTTCTCTCCAGAATGAGTTACATATGGAAAAACAGACATATTTCTACATACATTATGCATGTAGAAACATGTATTTTCTACTAGAAAATGTGAAGTGACATGTAAGCATCTTACAAATAGGAATGCCTCTGCTTTTCATGTGGTAGAAGTTTACACATTTTCTTTTTATATTTTACGTGCATTTGATGAAAGTAAAAGAATAGGAAGCCAAAGAGAGTGTGTAATCTAAATATTAAGAGCTAGAAGTAATTACATTTCAATTTTCCACAAGAGACTATGAGTTTCTAAATCAAATTCAAGATAAATGTAGCTTTAACAAAAAGCTGTTTCATAAGTCACTTTAAAATTTCAGTAAATCAAGTATCCTGGCATATGGTGTATTAACAAGGTAGGAAATGACATTATAAAACATCTCAGACCCTAAAACAAACAAAAATTCTCTTTTAATGTTTCACTCTAAAGACAATGCAGCATTTTAGAATCTACAATGAGATATTCAACCTGTATATTTTGATACATAATGAGGATTTGCTACAAATAATTCTAAAAATTAAAAAAGTTTCCATCAAATTACAAAGAAATGCTTAAGTTGCATGAAAACCTTTCCTACACATTCATAAATATTGAGACTCTAGAAGAGGCAACTATTTCCTGGCAAACAGTTGAAGTTTACTCAAGAAAAAGAGAGCTCAGTGAAATAAGAAAAACAAGTTGTAGTAGTCATACTTCCCTATTCCTATACTATACCAAAAATATGTTACTTAGACGGCCCCATTTATTCATCCTACTCTAAGAAACACAATGCAAAACAATGGCATACTTTCCTTCTATTGCAGCTCCATCCTTCTAGATCTTTCAAGGACATCTGTAAGCCGTGAGGTCTGAGTTAATTCCAGACTTCCTCTTAGGAACTGAGCTCTCTCTCACTGAAGGAAATTAAATTCCATCTACATAACTCCTTTAGAGGGGCCCTGAAGGGCACCAACAATTAGCTCACAGGTCAAGGGTGTTTCACACCTCCAAGTTTCTTAATCCCATGAACTGGCAGTGCCAATTCAGGCACTTGCCAAGTGCATGGGGTGGCCAATCAGCCCCCTGCATCTCTAGCATCTGCTTCTTGAGATGGTTGCATTGCTAGAATACTGCTAACCCCTCAATTATACAGGAAAGTAGTGTCAAAGCTCACAGGCCCGGAAAAAACACACAACGGTAGTGATAGCTGGAATGTCACCACTGTACTGGCCACAACTGCTCTAAATCTAATAACACACACTCTCTCTCTCTCTCTATATATATATGTAGATATATAGACATACAGATATATATGTATATATGGTACATCCTAACAGTCTCTAATTTGTACTACAAAGGCATGTTTATTAGACAGATAAACAGACATTCAAATAATCTCACCATCCATGTGATGACTTCAAGACCTTGAAATAATTGACTGACAAATCTGGCCACAACTCAAAAGCTGGGAGGAAAAAAAAAAAAATCAACCTTGTTGCCAGTCTGACATCAACTACAAAAGCCTTTAGAAGCCAAACTAATTAGAGTCCCTTCAATTACATTTGCTAATTGAATAGATAAGCAAAGCCAGCATGGATCAGTGAAAGGAACACTAATTTGGGAAGCCAGAGACCCGGGTTTAGTTGCAGCTCAGCCAAGAAGTCACGGGTGATTTTGTGTAAACTGCGTAACGTCTCCAGCTTCAGTTTCCAAATCTATAAAATAAAAACAGTGATTTGGATTATCTCTCAGCGTTCCCATCCCCAAAGTAAAAGGAAACTTAGGCAGAGATATTTTCATATTTACTAATCTCAAGTTCTAAGAAGGTATAGTTCCCCTGAAAAAGGGCTGAGGGGACTGGAAGCACGTGCAATGATTCAGCACAAATGCACAGCATTAGCAGGACTTTCACCATGCAGGTTTTCAACACCTCCCTAACTGGGGATGGTCACTGGCCTGGCTGACTCTGGGACATGGCTCTGCTCTGATTGGCAAGGCTGCCCCAGACAGATCTGCTAATTCCAACTGCCTCACACTTATACTATTATGAATTAAAACAATTCTACTCTTCTATTATCTCAATTTTGACTATAGGAAATTGGTTTCTGTGTATACCACAACACAGTCTTTAAGAATTCTTGCAGCCAACTTATCTGAATTTAACTTTGATTTATCTGTATGCCAGTATGCATCAACGGCGGGTGTGTAACATAAAGAGCAGAGGACTGAATAAATTAAAAATCTGCTAAAATAAATTTAAAATGTGTTTAATAAAAACAAAAATCTGCTTTGCTGAATGAGGAGGGGGGTGAAGAGCCAAGAGTAATCTGAAGGGACTACACCCTCTTTTTACATATCCACTGGGAGAAGACAACTGTTACCTAGTTGCTTTACATGAAGAGAAAAATCTTGCTGCCTCTTCTAGATAAAACAGTCACATAAGTCAAGTTCAGCACTGCTTCCAAGTAAACCAGATGGGTAACAGAAATTTACAAAGAAACAAGAAGAACTTGATCTTGTTAAACTTGCCACTCCTGTGTTTTTTAATCTTTAAAAGTACTCTTTAAAAGTACTTTTTAAATACTTTAAAAGTAGAAAAGCACAATTACTTCAAAATTACACTACACTTGAAAAACTGACAAAAGTGCTTCGTGCCTACATCTTGAAACATTTGGTCAACAATGATGGAGCCCACTCAGCAAGAGGCTTTTAAAGCTCTCATTTAACAAGACCTGAGTGGATGCCAGATTAGATCCCAAGAGATTTACTTAAGCAAACATGTTCAGCTTTACAACTCAGGAACAACAAAATGGTTTCCAAGTTTTTAAAGAGAAAATAAAAGAAAAGAGAATCTAATTAAGCCTAGTTCAATCAGAAAACTCACACAGAAATGGTGCATACATCCCAAACTTTTGGCATAGATCAGGAGCATCTCCAAGGAAAATCCTAGACAATGAAAACGAAGCACAAGTCGCATGTCCTTGATGCTAAGGCTTAAGTTAAAAACAAAAACCAGTATCTTCCGCAAAATAAAGGTGGGTCAGAAGGGGCAGTGCAGAATAGACTCTTAAACAGGAATGCTGCCAAATGACTTTACCCCCTAGCTTGGTTTTAATTTGTATCTTCATTCTTTCATTTAGAAATATGTCTCCATATCACTTCTTGGCCTTTGGGCTATAATCAAGAAGGAAAATATATCTATGACTCTCTTTCAACATATTCTGGACTCAATAATGCAGCCAAGACAGTGGTGTTTGAGGTGTGTTGGAGAATAAAGATTTTGGAGAAAAATGGTATAGCTACAATAACAACAGCAGCAGCAGTAATAGTAGTAGCAGCAGCAGTAGTGGTACTTTCTACGTGCCAGGTTCTTTTGAGCTAAGAGAAAGATACTCTTATCCCCATTTTATATAAGAGTAAGAAATTTAAGCAGAGAAAGGTTAAGTCATCTGAAGTCACACAGCTATCAAATGGCAGAGCTGAGATTTGAGGCCAGACAGTTTGGTTCCAGGGTTTATGCTTTTAAATCACTACATTCACAATTTATTGATTCAACATTTCTAAAATATGAAGATCTGATCATTATTATCAGTTACATTTTTTAAAAAGATGCTAAAAGTTGAAATGATGCATCTGTTTCCAACAGAAACACGTATATAATAAAGGGATAAGCTATGACAAACCCACAGCCAACATCATAATGAATGGGCAAAAGCTAGAAGCACTCCCCTTGAAAACCGGAACCAGACAAGGGTGCCCTATCTCATCACTCCTATTCAATATGGTACTTTAAGTCCTGGCCACAGCAATCAGGCAAGAAATAAAAGGCACTCAAATACAAAGAGAAGTCAACCTATCCCTGTTTGCAGACATGACCCTATATCTAGAAAACCCCATAATCTCAGCCCAAATGCCCCTTAAGCTGATAAACAACTTCAGCAAAGTCCCAGGACACAAAATCAATGTGCAAAAATAAGTAACATTCCTATATACCAATAACACTCAAGCCAAGAGCCAAATCAAGAACACAATCCCACTCACAATAGACACAAAAAGAATAAAATACAGGAATACAGCTGACAAGAGAGGTGAAAGATCTCTATATCAAGAATTACAGAACACCGCTCAAAGAAATCAGAGATGACACAAATGGAAAAACATTCCATGCTCATGGATAGGAATAAAAAACTTTGTTAAAATGGCCATATTGCCAAAGCAATTTACAGATTCAATGCTATTCCTATCAAACTACCAATGACTTTCTTCACAGAATTAGAAAAAAACTATTTTAAAATTTATATGGAACCAAAAAAGGAGCTCAAATAGTCAAGGTAATCCTAAGCAAAAAGAACAAAGCTTAAGGCATCATGTTACCTGACTTCAAACTCGAACTTTTCTACAGGGTTATAGTAACCAAAATAGCATGGTACTGGAACAAAACAGGCACACAGACCAATGGAACAGAATAGAGTCCAGAAACAATGCTGCACACCTACACCCATCTGATCTTTGGCAAAGTCAACAAAAACAAGCAATAAGGGCTCCCTATTCAATAAATGGTGCTGGAATAACTCGCTAGCCATACGCAAAAAATTGAAACTGGACCCCTCCTTACACCATACTCAAAATTCAACTCAAGATGGATTAAAGACTTAAATGTAAAACCTAAAGCTATAAAAACCCTGGAAGATAACCTAGGAAATACTGTTTCTAGACATAGGACCTGGAAAAGATTTCAAGACAAAGTTACCAAAAGCAACTGTGACAAAAACAAAACTTGATAAATAGGACCTAATTAAACTGAAGAGCTTCTTCTGCACAGCAAAAGAAACTATCAACAAAAAATAAACAGACAACCTACAGAATGGGAGAAAATGTTTGCAAACTATGCGTCCCACAAAGGTCTACTACTCAGAATCTATAAGGAACTTAAATCAACAAGCAAAAATCAAACAACTGCATTAAAGAGTAGGCAAAGGACATGAACAGACACTTCTCAAAAAAAGACATACACACGGTCAACAAGCATATGAAAAAATGTGACCATTACTAATCATTAGTGAAATGCAAATCAAAACCACAGTGAGATACAATATCACACCAGTCAGAATGGCTGTTATTAGAAAGTCAAAAAATAACAGATGCTGGCAAGGTTGCAGAGAAAAGGGAACATTTATACACCACTGGTGGGAATGTAAATTAGATGAGTTATTGTGTAAGCAGTGTGGTGATTTCTCAAAGAACTCAAAGCAGAATTACTATTCAACCCAGCAATCCCATTATTGGGTACATACCCAAAGGAATATAAACAGTTCACCATAAAGACACATGCACCCGTATGTTCATCACAGCACTATTCACAATAGCAAAGACATGGAATCAACCTAAATGCCCATCAATGGTAGACTGAATAAAGAAAATGTGGTACATATACACCATGAAATACTATGCAGCCATAAAAAAGAATGAGATTATGGCCTTTGCAGCAACATAGATAGAGCTGGAGGCCATTATCCTAAGCAAACTAATCCAGGGAGAGAAACCAAATACCACATGTTCTCACTTATAAGTGGGAGTTGAACACTGAGTACATATGGACACAAAGGAAGGAACAACAAACACTTGGGACTACCTGAGGGTGGAGGGAGGGAGGAGGGTGAGGGTCAAAAAACTACCTGCCAGGTACTATGCTTATTACCTGGGTGGCAAAATAATCTGTACACCAAACTCCTGTGACATACAATTTACCTATACAACAAACCTGCACATTACCACTGAACCTAAAAATTAAAAAACATCATCAACTGCAAGCTTCCTGCAGGCCTTGGAGGCTGCCCTACAAACACACTCATTTTCTGAGTCCATCATTCTGCCCAACTTATTTTAATAAATGCTTATATAATAAAACTTCCCTCTGATGTTTTAAATTTAAAAAAAGGGATAAGGCCGGGCATGGTGGCTCACGCCTGTAATCCCAGCAATTTGGGAAGCCGAGGCAGGTCAGGAGTTTGAGACCAGCCTGGCCAACATGCCGAAACCCCGTCTCTACTAAAAATACAAAAATCAGCCAGGTGCAGTGGCAAGCGCCTATAATCCCAGCTACTTGGGAGGCTGAGGCGAGAGAATCGCTTGAACCTGAAAGGTGGTGGTTGCAGGAAGCCGAGATCGCGCCACTGCACTCCAGCCTGGGTGACAGAGTGAGACTCCGTCTCAAAAAAAAAAGGGGGGGAGGATAAGGAAATAGAAATGTCCACATATTTTATGAAAATGACCACAACAAGTTTAACCAATTATAAATGCCCTATCAGAATAGGTTAACACTTCAAGGCATAAACAAGCTATTAAGTAGTCATGTAAAACATATTAAACATATCAAAGTTTTTATTTCCCTAATAATCCACGTACAGTCATGCAAAAGAGATACGTTCTGAGAAATGCGTTGCGAGAAAAGAAAAACAACTTGGAGCAATCTGAGCTATGTGAGGTTTGCAAAATTTATCAGGCCCAGAGAGACATGAGCATAGGACTTTGGTCACCGCCACCCTCCATGCCCAGTGGCAATTGCTTAAAGGCATTTTTGTTCCTGACTAGCTGCCTCACTTATTATGGTCATGTTCCTGAAATTTGGAATACAAAGAACAGTGTACAGCCAATTAATAATTTATGTTAACATAAACTCTTGCTAAACAACTTAGGAACTGCCTCTTTTTTCCTTAAAAACTCACCTGGGGCCAGGTGCAGTGGCTCACACCTGTAATCCCAACACTTTGGGAGGCCAAGACAGGCTGATCACTTGAGCCCAGCTGTTCAAGCCCAGCCTGAGCAACAAAGCAAAACCCTGTCTCTACAAAAATACAAAAATTGGCTGGGCATGGTGGTACACGCCTGTGGTCCCAACTACTTGGGAGACAGGGCAGGAGGATCACTTAAGTCTGGGAGGTTGAGGCTGCAGTGAGCTGTGATCCCACCACTGCATTCCAGCCTGGGTGACAGAAAGAGACCCTGTCTCAAAAGAAATGCACAAACAAAATCACTTGTAACATCTGGTAATCATATATATTCAAGGCAACTTGAATTTATGCTTCCAGGTGGACATTTTCCACCTTTTGGGCTTGAATAAACTCTATACCTAATCACAGTTTCTGAATCGTTATTTAAGGTTGACAGTTGTTAGGCTATTTCATGGTGTCAAACATCAGAGAAAGCACTTACAGACCTTCATGGTATAGTGTATTGCTTCTAGGCTACAAACCTGTACAGTAACATTACTGTACTGAATACTGTAGGCAACTGTAACATAATGTAAGAATTTGTGTATTTAACGTATCTATACATACAAAAGGTACGGTAAAAATACTCTATTATAATCCTATATGCAGTCCACGACCAAAACATCCTCGTGAGGTGCATGACTACAGTTTTACTAAAGCTTGAAGAAAAGCCTCCAGGGTCATAATATTCTAAAACACTGCTTCACCTGGAACTGCAGGTGGCCATCTTGCACCTTGAAGGGAGAGAGGAGCCTGAGGGAGAAAAGCAGACCCAAGAGGCAAAGAGAAAAGAAAAGAATCTGGCTGTATCCATGTCACTAAATTCAACTCTGCCAAAGGTCAGACCACTCCCCAACTCTTCAAATACATGAAACAATAAATTCTCAGTTTTTGCTTTCAAAAAAAGAAAAGCACTTCTTCAAAACGACATCTGATTTTCCTCCCTGCAAATCTCTCACTGAAAGAACAGTTGACATTAGAAATCAACTAGCCAAGCCGGGGGCGGTGGCTCAAGCCTGTAATCCCAGCACTTTGGGAGGCCGAGACGGGCGGATCACGAGGTCAGGAGATTGAGACCATCCTGGCTAACACGGTGAAACCCCATCTCTACTAAAATACAAAAAACTAGCCGGGCGAGGTGGCGGCGCCTGTAGTCCCAGCTACTCGGGAGGCTGAGGCAGGAGAATGGCGTGAACCCGGGAGGCGGAGCTTGCAGTGAGCTGAGATCTGGCCACTGTACTCCAGCCTGGGTGACAGAGCGAGACTCCCGTCTCAAAAAAAAAAAAAAAAAAAGAAATCAACTAGCCAGCATTTCTGCAATCTTGGCGGGGTGTTGGGGGATGGGCTTGTTTTCTTTGGCTCTCACTTCATCAGCTTGACTTGATATAGTAACACAGAAGGAGGAAATGGACACCCATCCTTAAAAATGTATGAGTCAACTCAAATGTACCCTGAATTTTTTAACCTTTAAACCCTTCAGGGCACTATTGTGGCAAAAAGTTTCAAGGTTTCACACATACTTTTCCATCTCATCCCAAGTTGTATCTTGGCCTTATAGTAGTACAACGAAATTCATTTTTTCTTTTATCCAACATTTTAAAAAACTAAACATAGCTATGAAATAAGAATGTTGACATTTTAATATATCAGAACTTATCCAAATTAATATTACTTTTTAAAGTAGTGCTCTTAGGAAATCACACTTGTTCTGATGATGTTGCCACTGTTCAAAACATTCTCTAAGCTGCCAACATAAATCATTTATCAACAAATGCTTTCATTTTCTGTTGCCCTCAGGACCAAAGCTTTTTCACCCTTTACCTTTCTCACTTCATTTGAATTTCACATTGTCCTACTTTCCACTGCTGTTAAAATCAATACTCAAAGGACCTCTTAGAATCAAGATGCTTAAGAGAACGAGAGATGTGAGGAAGAGAGGCAAAAAGATTCTGTCTTCCAGGCTTCCTGCCTCAGTGTGAACCACACACAGAATTTCCCCCACTGTGTATTGGGGTAGGAGTGGCAACTGTACACAAGAAGCTAAGTCTTCGCTATTCACTAATCTGGGAGGAGCACTGACCCAGAATCCACCTTTTTTCCTTCTTCACAACCAGTGACATACTGCAAGGAAGAAGAAAAAGGAAAACCCAGTAACTGAGTCTGTGTCCTGGAACCCTCAAATTTTTTTTTTTTTTTTTTTTTGAGACGGAGTCTCGCTCTGTCGCCCAAGCTGGAGTGCAGTGGCCGGATCTCAGCTCACTGCAAGCTCCGCCTCCCGGGTTCACCCCATTCTCCTGCCTCAGCCTCCCGAGTAGCTGGGACTACAGGCGCCCGCCACCTCGCCCGGCTAGTTTTTTTTTGTACTTTTTAGTAGAGACGGGGTTTCACCATGTTAGCCAGGATGGTCTCGATCTCCTGACCTTGTGATCCGCCCGTCTCGGCCTCCCAAAGTGCTGGGATTACAGGCTTGAGCCCCTCAAATTTTTATGCAGGAATCTTGGAGACCTTGTCCTTCATGACTTTCATTTCAGACTACAAAGATAATACAATCTTTGTTGGGTGAGTAAAGATTATATGCAATCATCCTGTAATTCCCTATCAGAAATGAAATGACCCTTAGGAGTTGCTTATTTTTTTCTACCTCAAAAATTGCCTTAGCACTTAATTATAGTCAAATTACAATTTTAGTAGAAACTTCCTTGCAGTATTAGTTGGTCTTGCCACCTAAGACATATCCAACACCTTGTCACATCCAACTCAACCTGTTTTATTCCCCAACAGCATTAGGTAAACTACTAGACATATGGTAGTTACTCAAGCTATCTCTGATGACCTAAAGTAACAGTCTTCAGCAAAGACTGAGGCTCCACTTCTTGAGGAAATTGCTCCTTTGTCCTCATTCTTAATCTGGATAAATCCTATTTGTTCTTTTGCTGTCTGCCTAAATGTCTAGTCTTTAGAGAGAATTCCCCTAACCACCCTCTCACCTAATGTAACACATATTTTTATTAAAAATTAATGTGACCTTTTACTTTTCTTTAGACTAATCACAGTTTGGAATCACATATTTGTGTGATTTGATAATCTAACACCCCCTATTGGTCCCTAAAGGCAAGGACCGTGACTATCTTGTTCTAAGCTGTATTCCCAGTGCCTGGCACACAGAAAGTTCTCAAGAAACATCTGTTAAATCAGTGACTTAATGAAGGTCCTATCCCCCATTTTGCTAAGGTAATCTACAGTAGCCTTAACCCATAGTGATTAGAGCAATAAAAAGTAACTTTTCTTCACAGAAAAGAAGAGAATATCAGATACTACCATTTGAATGGAGCGCATGAGAAGAGGAACTGCTATGTACAGCAGAGGTGAAACTAAGGCATACAGAAACTAATTTATGGTTAACATTAACATACAGTGATTAATATGTGCCAAATGCTATTTTAAGCTCCATATTATTAACTCACTTAATCCCTATAACAACTCTATGAAAACAGTATGATTATCCTTCATACATGTGGAAACAAGAGTATAGAGACACTGAAAAACTTGCCCAAGATTGCACAGATACTAAGTGGTAAAGAAAGATTCAAAACCCACACATTTTGTAGATTCCCAATGTTTGCTGCATTAGTTTTCCATAGCTGCTGCAACAAGTTACCACAAGCACAGTCGCTTAATTAAAACAGAAATTTACTCTCTCACAGCTCTGGAGGTCAAAAGTCTGAAATCAAGGTGTCAAGAGAGACACGCTCCCCACAAAGGCTCTAGGGGAGGATCTGTCTTTGCCTTTTCCAGCTTCTGATGGCTCCTGATATTCCTTGGTTGGCAGCAGCAAAACTCTAATGTCTGCCTCCATCTTCACATGGCCTTCCCCTCTGTGTCTCTGTGTCTTCTTTTCTGTCTCTGGTAAGGACACTTGTCATTAGCTTTAGGGTCCACCCTAAATCCAGGATGATCTCATCTTAACTTACTTAGATCGTCAAAGACCCTGTTTCCAAAAACATTCACAGGTACTAGGAGTTAGAACTTGAATATATCTTTTTTAATAGCTTCACTGACATATCATTCGCATACAATTCACCCATTTAAAGTGTACCAAAGGCCCTGTTAACATATTCACAGACATATGCAACCATGATGACAATCAATTTTAGAAACTTTTCAAAGAAGAAACCTGGCGGGCCTGGTGGCTCACGCCTGTAATCCCAGCACTTTGGGAGGCCGAGGTGGGCAGATCACAAGGTCAAGAGATCGAGACCATCCTGGCCAACATGGTGAAACCCCGTCTCTACTAAAAATACAAAAAAATTGGCCGGGTGCGGTGACATGTGCCTGTAATCCTAGCTACTCAGGAGTCTGAGACAGGAGAATTGCTTGAACCTGGGAGGCAGAGGTTGCAGTGAGCCAAGATTGTGCCACTGCACTCCAGCCTGGGCAACAGACCAAGACTCCATCTCAAAAAAAAAAATTAGCTGGGTGTGGTGGCACGTGCCTATAGTCACAGCTACTCAGGAGGCTGAGGCAGGAGAATCACTTAAACCCGGGAGGCGGAGGTTGCAGTAGGCTGAGATCGCACCACTGCACTCCAGTCTGGTGAGAGTGAGACTCCATTTCAAAAAAAAAAAAGAACAAGAAGCCTTATATGCATTAGCTATCATGCCTCTATGCCCAACTTTCCCTCTTCCCCAGTGCTAAACAACCACTAATCTACTTTGTGTCTCTATACAGACTTCCTTATTCTGGACTTTCCTGGAAAGTCTATAGTATGTGGTCTTTTATGACTGGCTTCCTTCACGCAACATGCTTTCAAGGTTCATCAATGTTGCAGCAAGTATTAGTACTTCATTTTTTATTACTGAATAATCATCCGTTGTATGGATATAACACATTTTGTTTGGACATTCTATCCGCTGATAGATTTTTGGGTCGTTTCCATTTTTTCGTGATTATGAATAATGTTGCTAAATACACGTTTCCATGTGGATACAAGTTTTTCATTTCTCTTGAGTATATAGCTAGGTGTGAAATTGCTGGGTCATGGCATAATTCTAATGCTTAATTGTTTGAGGAACTCCCAAACTCTTTCCCAAAGTGGCTGTACCATTTTACATTTCCACTAGCAGTGTATGAGGGCTCCAATTTTTCTACAACCTCACAAACACATTTTGCTATCTAACTTTTTAATCTAGATTCTAGTGGGTGTGTCTCATGGTTTTCATTACTTTTTTTTTTTTTTTTTTTTTTTGAGACAGAATCTTACTCTGTCACCCAGGCTGGAGTACAGTGGTGGCAATGTTGGCTCACTGCAACGTCCACCTCCTGGGTTCAAGCAATTCTCCCACCTCAGCCTCCTGAGTAGGTAGGATTACAGATGCGCACCATCACACCTGGCTAATTTTTTTCGTATTTTTAGTAGAGACGAGGTTTCACCATGTTGGCCAGGCTGGTTTTGAACTGCTGACCTCAAGTAATCCACCTGCCTCGGCCTCCCAAAGTGTTGGGAGTACAGGCGTGAGCCACCTCACCCGGCTGTTCTGATTACGTTTCTATGATGCCTAATGATGTTGAGCATCTTTTCACGTGTTTACTGGCCATTCATATATCTTCCTGGGAGAAATGTCTATTCAAATCCTTTGCCCATTTAATTGAGTTACTTGTCTTATGTTTCCGTTTTAAGACTTCTTCATATATTCTAGATACAAATTCCTTATCAGATACATGATTTGCAAATATTTTATCACATTCTGTGAATTGTTTTTCACTTTCTTGATGGTGTTTTTGGAGCACAAGTTTTAATTTTGATCAAGTCCAATTTACCTATTTGTAATTTTGTTGCTCATGCTCTTGATGTCATATCTAAGAATCCTTTGCCAAATCCAAAGTCATAAAGATTTACCTCTGTGTTTTCTCCTAACAATTTTATAGGACATCTTTGGGGGTTGGGGAGGTGAGCCACTATTCAACCCACTAAACAACCCATACAATAGATAATTATTATTAAATTATAATTCCATGGGTACAGAATCACACAAGAGAAAGGGTAAGGGAGACAAATGATCAGTGGCTTGACTGATCTAGGCACTTTATTTTCCAGGAATCTAGTTTATAAATAGGTTAACAGGTAGCTACATTTCAGAATCATCAACAGAGATGTCTCTCACACACACACTCAAAAATATCTTTCACATTAATTTCACTAATTAGTGACTATACATCACGTAATTAAAAGAACCAAAACTGCAAAGTCAAAGACCTTTGTTTAGACACTGGCTCTTGCTATTCATTCACTGCACAGTGGTAACCCTTCCTCTGAGAGGTATCTATTCCAAGACTCACAGTGGATGCCTGAAACCACAGACAGTACCAAATCCTATAACATAGTCTATATGTTTATAGAACATAGTCTATATGTTTCAATTCATGTTCTGTATGTTTATAGAACATAGTCTATATAAACATATAGACTATGTTTTCCTTTTTTTTTTTTTCCTTTTTAAGGCAAGATCTCACTCCATCACCCAGGCTGCAGCGCACAGCTCACTGCAGCCTCAACCTCCTAGGCTCAAGTAATCCTCCCACCTCAGCCTCCCAAGTAGCTGGGACTACAGGCACACACAACCATGCCCAGCTAATTTTTTTTTTTTTTTTTTTTTCTGAGACAGAGTCTCCCTCTGTCATCCAGGCTGGACCAGAGTGGTACAATCTCGGCTCATTGCAACCTCCGTCTCCCAGGCTCAAGTGATTCTCATGTCTCAGTCTCCCAAGTAGCTGAAACCACAGACACATGCCACCACGCCTGGCTAAATTTTGTATTTTTAGTAGAGACGGGGTTTTGCCATGTTGACCAGGCTGGTCTTGAACTCCTGGCCTCAAGTGATCCACCTGTCTTGGCCTCCCAAAATGTTGGGATTATAGGCGCGAGACACAGCGCCCAGCCAGTTTTTCTTTAAATATACACTTCTATGATAAAGTTTAATTTACAAATTAGTCACAGTAAGAAATTAACAATAAAATAGAACAATTATAACGATATGCAAGGATCACTACTCCTGCACTTTGGACCATTATGAAATAAAGTCAGGGTTACCTGAAAATAAGCACTGCAATATCACAACAGCCAATCACCGAGGCGGCTAGTAAGCGGCTGATGGGCCAGAGAGTGTCTACAGCATGGAGACACTGGACAAAGGGATGATTCACATCCAGGGTGGGCAGAGCAGGACAGCACAAGATTTCATCCTGCTACTCAGAACGGCATGCAATTTAAAACTTATAAATTGTTTATTTCTTGAATTTTGTACTTAACATTTTCAGACCACATTTGACCATAGGTAACTGAAATTGTAGAAAGTGAAACTACAGATAGTAAGAACCACTGTATAACGTTAGGGATATTATTTAGCATCTCCAAGCATCAATTTCTTGATAACACTTCTGTTGCAAAGACAAAATGAGATAACATACACAAAATATTTAGCAAAAGATCTGACACACAGTAGGTGCTCACTAAATACTGTATTAGATTCTTTTCTCTCCCTTTCAAAATATAAATATTTCATTCACGCAGGGTGAATCACCATCTCTGAAGATGGTAAAAGGCCACCTTTCCCAGATTCTCTTATTCTTAAGGTAGGCTTCCTTCATACCTACCTAAAATTAGCAACACAAAAGAAATAATAAACTTGTTGGGAAATAGAGGTAGGCCTGGTAACTTCAGAGTATGAGGTAATTCAGGCAGAGCATCAGAAAGCTCTAGAATTCTGGGAAAACGCAGGAGAGATTCACAAAGCAGTGATGATCATTACAGTTGTTCCACAGACAAGCTGGAAGTGCTACAGGCATAGAGGGAAAAGTACCTGTGTCAGTAACAATTTAAAAGGTCACAAGCTTCTGCTTTGCTGGTCTAGGGTAATAGTCTCCATTCAATTCCTATTCCACTCTTTGGTCAAATTTTGTATTTAATTGAAGATATTTCCTCTGTTTAGAGATGAAGTACCCTTGTTACTCTTACTAACAGATAAACCACTATAAAACGGCAATACCAAATAGATGTGTTATCCCAGAAAATAATAACCATCTCCTCAAAATAACTACTAATTGGTTCATCTCAGACTGAATACCAACTTGAAATGCTCACCATCTCTGAAGATGGTAAAAGGCCACCTTTCTCAGATTCTCTACTATACAACTGATCAAATTTCTCCAACAAGGCTACTAAGTCCCTACATTAATTAAGCCCATAAGCCTGCTGTACTGGGAGTATAGTATCTGTATTCAGCGACTGAACAAGAAGCAGCAGCCACAACACTACCCCGAAAAGTTTCAAAGTCATACTTCCATCCTCACACTATACTGCTGCAATTTCCATATGGCACAAAAACCATGGAAAGGGAAAAGATTCAGACATCTAGTTCTGAAAATGGCCTCTAAGTTACCTAAAGCTGTTCTGTATCTAGGTATAGCATTTATCAGTATTTATTTTCAAGTCTATTATCTAAAGTTGACTGTTTAATTTTTTCTCTCACCTTTTTCTCAGGAATTTTTTAGTATTCTCTGTTTTGGGGTCACATACTATCCTCAGTTACCACTCTACAACTTGACCAAGAATTTCCTCATATCTAGAAAAAACAAACTCTATACTCAGATACTGATACATGGTCTCCTATAATTTGAGTTATTGATAAAGTTTAACAAATCCAAACAACTCAAGCCTTAACCAGCAGATACTATCATCCAACATGATAAACTCTAGTACCAAAATTCTTTAACGTGAATGATAGCCTAAAAACAAAACACTAGAGATTCACTATAACTCAACTCTTCATTATAGGACATAGTGTTTTTAGGTTGTCTCCTGGTTTATGGCCAATAACTAATAATTATGCACAAAGTGCTGCCATATGGTGTTTACAAAGTATGTTCACATACATTCTCTCATTTGAGCTTCACAACCTAATGGCATAGGTTGTCATCATTCACCTTTTAAGAATGAGGAAATCAGCAGAAGTGATGTAACTTGCCCGCAGTAAGAAAGCATGTAACTACCTGAACTAGAACTCAAACTAAACTTTACATCTCTCAGTCTACTCTTGTTTTAAAGACAATTGTGCTTTTAGTAACACATGAGATTATTTCCACCAAACTAAATACTTTAACAGCACAATCAGTAAAGTTACTATCTCAGAAAACTGATACAGAGCTAAAGCAAGGCCCTCTCACCAAATGTGCAAAATGTTCCAAGTCACCTGCCAAAGAATAGATACCCCTGAATGTCTGACGAGAACTCTCCTTTACTGCAAATCTGGATGTTGGATGAATGTTTACATATATATAAAATTAACACTGAATCAGGTTTACAATTCCATTGGGTATACTTCTAAGAAGCTGTCACTTATTTGAATGTATATTCATTTTTAATCCTCAAAATCTAAAACAAATCTAAAGAAAAGGTCTTACCTGTTCACCTGCATCTTGAAACTCTTTGCAGGCATCAGGGAACACATCATAAATAATAAGTGGATAGCCATGTTTCATGAGATTTTTTGCCATTGGATTCCCCATGTTGCCCAGTCCAATGAATCCAACTGGAGTCTTTGAAGCCACTGACCTAGAACACACTGATTTCAATACATTATTTTAAATAGGGGCAAATAATATTTTTTATTGTAAACATTCATTTAATATTAGCAAGTCAATTGTTAGTTGTTTTTTTTTTTAAATAAAAGAAACTTTTAGGACCAGGTGCAGTAGTGCGCACCTATAATCCTAGCTACTTGGGAGGCTGAGGCAGGAGGACTGCTCAAGCCCAGGAGTTTTAGAACAGCCTAGGCAACACAATGAGATCCCATCTCAAAAATACACAAAATAATAATACATTTATTTTTTTAAAACCCACTAACTTTTAAAAGGCTAATTTTAAACTAATGGACCTAACCACATTTAAAGTTATCAACAATGTGCAGGCAGACTAAGTTCTAATTATTTAGTTTTCTGGGGCACAGTCACAAAATTTTAAGCATTTTTCCTGTACCTATATAACATTCCTTTACCATTTTTAACACTAAACTAAATAACGTTATCATTTACAAAACACCTAATATGTAATTCACTTATAATGTGAAGTATTCTATATTATCTCCCTTAATAATGTGTATAAAAGACAGAAGTATTCAATAAGACCTATGTCTCGGACCAGCTCCAAGAATGGAAAAGCTTTTTACCTTCCCACTCCCACAGTTACAGAAACCATCTCCTCCAATGATACAAAAAACAAAAAAAAAATCTCAAAAGATGTTAAACCCAGGAGAATGGAATCATCAGTTTATAAAGGTGGTCCTGGGGGAGAAAGCGGAGATACTTCCACAGGCTTTAAATGGCAAGTATAACAGTATCAGGACCTCGGTCTAACAACTCTGAACTTTCAGAAAAGAGAAATTTCCTTATTTTATTTATTTATTTATTTAATGTTATTTTATTTTTTGAGATGGAGTCTCGCTCTGTCACCCAGGCTGGAGGGTAGTGATGCAACCTCGGCTCACTGAAGCCTCTGCCTACTGGGTTCAAGCAATTCTCAGGCCTTAGCCTCCGGAGTAGCAGGGATCACAGGCACGTACCACCATGCCTGGTTAATTTTTGTACTTTATTAATAGAGACGGGGTTTCACTATGTTGACCAAGCTGTCATTTAAAAAAAAAAAAAGCCTTAAAACTATACAGATTTTATTTATTCTTTTCTTTTTCATATAAGACTTTTTGAAATTACTCTGTGGGCATATGAATCAAAGTAATGAGTTACAGAGTGGAGAGGCTTTATATTACTATGGAAATAACATTAGATGCAATTTTTCACTTTCTAGATTGAGAACTCCACTCAACAAATATTCATTGCATGAAGTACTATGACAGAGCTCAGAAATAGACACAAGCAATGTATGGTCCCTGTCCTTTAAAAGCTCACAGTCTAGTGAGGGAAGAAAGAGAAATAACTCTCCTTGCCCTTTCATTTCCCAGCATTCTTTTTCTTTTTTCTTTCAAGAACTCCAGCTTTAAAATTTGTAGTGCAACAACTAATCACAGTCCCTCTTTTAAGTTTCAGGTCCCCTCAACTGAACTTAATCTGCTCTTCCCTGAACTGAATCTGAATGGAATGAGACTTGTTAAAAGCAAACTATTTGAAGCCCTAATGCTTAAGAACTAGAGGTCTTCTTGGGTTAGAAGCATATTTAATTCCTTTAACTTAACGATTGACTAACACTTCCATTAAATGTGGGTGTCATTTCTGTGCAACATCATTTAACAGGTGCTAAGTTTAATACACTGATATAATAGTACATTGGTATAATTTGTCCTTCTGGCCCACGAGGAATTCAGTAACAGAAAAGTGACACCTAATTGAAATTTTATTTTTATATTTAAAAAAATGAGTACACTTCATTGAGAACTCTAACTAATGCTCATAAACAAACTAGCAATAATAGCCAGAAAGAAAATGTGGCATTACTGTGCCTGACCACTGTGTTAAGGTTGAAAAGGTATAATTTAGCAATCTAAAAACATTAGAAACTAGGAAGATTATAATTTAAAGACAGTTAATTTAACAGGCAATTCACTCTAGGTCAAACACTTCGTAAGTACGGTCAGGTAGAACCACAATTCATTCACAAATTCAACAAATATTAAGCAACTATCACATGTACCAAAAGAGATGCCAAGGAAGGTAAGAGATACAGTCCTTGCCTTCAACAAGTTTAAAACCCAAGAAGAAATAAACCATGCACATAAACACTGACATAAGACAGTTAGGGCTAAAAACACAATGCTGATGAAAAATGAGAATTCATGGTGTGGGAACTTGAGGAAGGTGGCATCTGACCTGGATATTAAGCAAGGGGTAAGATTTCAAATGGATAGGAGGGTAAGGAGAAAAAGTTCCATATAGAAAAAGGAACATGAATATACACAAGGAACTAGGAGAGCCATGAAGAAATCACAGTAATAGTTAATACTTACTGCAATTTTACTACATGCCAGACACTGTACTAAGCACTTTATAAACAGACCTATTATCATATGCTATATATGAAGCCCATCTTACAGCTGAGAACCCTGATGCTTAGTGAGCTAAAGTAAAATACCCAATACTTTACTAAGTTGTAATGCCAAGATTCAAATCCAGACATTCTAATTTCAGAGTCTCCACTTGTAAACACTGTATGATACTGCCCTCTATTCTTCCTAAAGAATGCACAAAGAAACAAAACAGCAAGAGATTAAGATTTTTTTAAAAATGCAACCATAATGTGGAAGGATGGAAGGATGCTAAACAACTTGTATTTTGTAGGCAAGAGGTAGTTACTGAAATGGTGGGCAAGAGAAATGACAGATGAGACTTACACTTTAGGAACAGAAAAGAGGCAGCAGTGTACAATGAATGAACTTAAAGAAAAGAGTCTGGAGGCAAGAAGACCAATATAAAAGCAACAGTAATCCTCTAGATGCCTTAGTTTGAGCTACTACAACAAACATACCATAATGGCTTAAATAACAAACACTTATTTCTCATAGTTCTGGAGGCCAGGAAGTCCAACATGAAGGTGGCAGCAGATCCAGTGTCTGGTAGGTCCATTTACTCGTTTCCCGATGGCCATTTTCTCACTGTATCCTCACACGGTAGAGAGCAGAAAGAGAAGCAGCTCTCAGGTCTCTCTGTATAAGGGTGCTAATCCTATTCACAGGAGCTCTACCTGCATGATCTAATTGCCTCCCAAAGGGCTGAGCTCCTAATATCATCATATTGAAGGTTAGGAATTTTGGCCAGGCACAGTGGCTCAGGCCTATAATCCCAGCACTTTGGGAGGCCAAACTGGGTGGATCACCTGACGTCAGGAGTTTGAGACCAACCTGGCCAACATGGTGAAACCCAGTGTTCACTAAAAATACCAAAATTAGCCAGGCATGGTGGCATGCGCCTGTAATCCCAGCTACTCAGGAGGGTGAGACAGGAGGATCGTTTGAACACAGGGGGTGGAAGCTGCAGCGAGCAAAGATTGTACGACTGCACTTCAGCCTGGGTGACAGAGCGAGACTCCATCTCAAAAAAGAAAAAAAAAGGAATTCAACATAAAAATTTTGTGGGGACATAAAACTTCAGTCCATAACAAAGTCAAAGTTAATAAAGTGTGGTAGCCACAGGAAAAGACAGGTATAAAAAATATTTCAAAGACAGAAGTAGGCCGGGCGCGGTGGCTCAAGCCTGTAATCCCAGCACTTTGGGAGGCCGAGACAGGCGGATCACGGGGTCAGGAGATCGAGACCATCCTGGCTAACACGGTGAAACCCCGTCTCTACTAAAAAATACAAAAAACTAGCCGGGCGAGGTGGCGGGCGCCTGTAGTCCCAGCTACTCGGGAGGCTGAGGCAGGAGAATGGCGTGAACCCGGGAGGCGGAGCTTGCCATGAGCTAAGATCTGGCCACTGCACTCCAGCCTGGGCGACAGAGCGAGACTCCGTCTCAAAAAATAAAAAAAAAAATAAAAAAATAAAAAAATAAAAAAAAAAAAAACAAAGACAGAAGTAAAAGGATATAACAATGGATTGGATTATAAGCTAAAATAAGGGTGAGGTCCAAAATGACAGCAAGAGAATAGTGTTATCAATACCTAAGTGAAAAAATCAAGGAGATCTGGCTCAGTTTTACACAGGGTAACTATGAACTGTCAATGAGCTGAAAGACATCCAACAGACTATTAGAAACATCATGACCAAGGTTTCAGTTACAGGATGAGAAAAAAGAGATATACGTGGTAGCCACCTGTCTCAAAGTAAGAGGTGAAATCCGTAAAAGTTAATAAAATCACCAGGATGAGTATAAAGAGGTTGAAGGTCAAAAGCTGAACCTCTCTGAAGCCCAAGGGAATGTGTATACTCAAAAGTCAAAACCAACCCTAAACTGAAACAGATGTTAGAATTAGGAAACAAGGACATTAAAAATTATAACTGTAGTCCATATATTCCAAAGGTAGAATTATGAAAGATATTTTTAATAATCCAAATTAAATTTCTTGAGATGAAATCTACCAATAAAATGTGAGATGAAAATTATACCAGAAGATTAACCAAAGAATAGATACCAAAGGAAAGATTAATAACCTTGAAGATAAAGCAATAGAAACTATTCAAAACACAGAGAAAAAAATAATTTAAAAAATAAAGAGAGCATCAATATGCTATGAGACAGCTTCAACCACCCAAACACATATGTAACTCGAGTCCTCAAATGAGAGGAGAGAAGTGGGGCAGAAAATATATATGAAGAATGAATGGCCAAAAATGTTCCAAAGTTGATGAAAACTACAAACACCCCATGCATCCAAGGAACTGGATGAACCCCAATACAAAAAGCATGAAGAAAACCATACCAAGACGCATCACAATCAAACACATAAGAGCAGCCACAGGAAAAAAGACACACTATGTGGAAAGGGAAAAAGATAAGGACAAAGGCAGATTTCTCATCAGAAACAATGCAAGTGAGAAGACAGTGGTGCAACATTTTTCAAACACTAGAAGGAAAAAACAACTGTCAAGCTAGAAATCTATAACCAGGAAAAATACACAAATATTTGTATATTCCAGAGGTATGAATAAATCTCAGGGGTATGGTGATGGATATGTTTACTTTTTTTTTTTTTTGACAGGGTCTCACTCTGTTGCCCAGGCTAGAGTGCAGTGGCGTGATCACAGCTCACTGCAGCCTCAACTTCCCAAGCTCAGATACCCCATTTCAGCTTCCCAAGTAGCTGGGACTACAGGCACATGCCACCACGCCCGTCTAATTTTTCTATTTTTTTGTCGAGATGAGGTTTCATCATGTTGGCCAGACTGGTCTCAAACTCCTGAGCTCAAACAATCAACGGGCCTCAGCCTCCTAAAGTGCTAGGAGTGTAGGCGTGAACCACCGCACCAAGCCACACTATCTTGACTGTGATGATAGCTTCACTGGCTTATATACATAAAAACTTACCAAATTGTATACTTTATGTACAATTTATCATATGTCACTATATTGCTAATAAAGCTGTTTTTAAAAAGTCAGTATCATATTTATAGAAACAAACAAGAGAAGACAGTTTTCAATTAAAAAATACTAAAGTGATAGATTAATCAAATGCAAAGTAGGAAGTCTGAATAGATCCTGACTTTTTAAAAAAAGCTAGACTTTCTTAAGAAAATAATGAAATTTTGAATATAAATTGTACATTAGATGATACCATGGAATTGCTGCTAATTGGCTTAGGTAGGACAATGGTAGTTTGGTTACACAGAATATCCTCATTCTTAGATTCATGCTGAAGCATTAGGGTTAAAGTGTCATGTCAGCAATTTACATTCAAGTAGAATAGGTATATATGTGGAATAAAAAAAGACTGTGGCAAAATATTAACAACTGTTGTTTCTACGGAAAGAGTATACGGATGTCAGTTGTATTATTCTTTCAATACTTGCTGCTTCATATTTTTCATAATAAAACAAGGGGGAAAGTTTAGCACATCTATGTGGAAAAAATATCACAAACAGATAAAATACAAATAATAAGAAAATACTCCAACACATGACAAAATAGGGCTACTTTGTTTTATATGTAAAATAACTTTAAAATCTGGAAGAAAATGGAATTTTTTTAAGTAGGCAAAATCACGAAATGACAACAGAAAATTTGTAAATTACCCCCCAAAAAAACCTCTAAAATATACCCAACTTGTCATAATTAGAGAAATGCAAAACAAAATGATGTAATACTATTTTTCACCTGTTGGATACGTTTTATTTCTTTGATAAAAACTACTCTTGGTAAGAAATAACTGATGAAAACATATGCTCTCATATACTGTCCAACTGTATAGTAGGTTAACCTTTTGGATGGTAATTTGGCAAAAAAAAAAAAAATTGAACTTTTACTTAAAATTTAAATTTAAAACATGCATACTCTCTGACCCAGCAATTCCATTTCTAAGAATATATAGTACACATGAGGGGCCAACCAACTTCGTCTTAAAGGGTCAGGCAGTAAATTATTTTCAGCTTTGTGAGCCATAAGGCTCACAACTATTACAACTATTACATTCATCTATTTACAACTATTTCATTCTGTTACAACTATTTCATTCGTCTACTCGTTTGAAAGCAGCCATAGACAACATAGAAACAAATGGGTATGGCTGTGTTCCAATACAATTTTATTTACAAAAAAGGTGCCCAACTAAGGGCCACAGCAATCCCTACTATGTATTAAATTCTGAACAACACAAAGATACAGTTTATTACACCACTGCTTGTAACAGCCAAAAAACTGCAAATAACTATATATTAATAAGGCACTTCGTTCATAACTAATCATATATTAATAGGGCACTTAATTCATAACTAAATATACATTTGTAGGGCACTTGATAATTCACAGTAAATCAATACAATGAAATGTGCAAATGTTTAAAAAAAGGTGATGTATTTATCTAAAATTATAGGAAAAAATCTCCAGGATAAGTTATTAAGTGGAAAAAAAAACACAAAATGCTAAACATTATCTATAGGATACATATGCATTAATTTTTCTGATTTTCTGTATGGAGACACACGAAACAGTACTTACACCTGGAGAGTTGGACTGGATCAGAGTTGAAGAAAATACTACATTTTATAACCTTTCCCATTTTTTTACCATGAGCATGTAACTTTTGTAACTACTTTTATAATAAAATTAAATACATGAAGTGGCACAGTGAAATTTAATACATGCTATGTGAATGAATAATAAACTAGGTAAGTTTCATCAAATGGGCATATGGGAATAAAAGCCAGTTCTAAAGCAATTACAAACTAATGATGCTGATAAAAGTGGATTGTGTAAAGGTAAACAGGGTCACAGCAACCATTACACATTGCAGGTTGACTCTCCAATATTCTTTCCCCTAGATCCGAGGTCAGGTTCCAAACTGCCTAAACTAATACATGGTAATGTCATCCTTCTGCCAAATGACTAGTTCAGGAGCTGCCAGCCCTAAGTTAAAGTTCTGGAAATGCTGTGGAAAGTCTGCAAATGTAATGGGGAACGAATAAGAAATTAATGAAAGCATTGTATCTAATCAGCAAACTTCTGTGACTCTCAATACCACTAAGCTAAGTGACAGGTGAGGAAAGGCACAAACAGACAACAACGGATTTATCCAGAAATACAACAAGAGGCTGAAAAAAATAGTATTAGGCATCAGTGAAATTCCTAATTATAAATAAGTTTGAGACTGGATACAGACAAACCTAGAGAGAGACCTAACGAAATGAGGAAACAAGAAAGCATGTCTATGAACTTGGAGGAAAAGGAGGGAGTCAAAGGACCAGGTGATGAGCATTATGTAACATTATGTTTGCTAGAACAAGAATCACAGAGGGGGTTAAGTCAACCAGAAGACTAGTTCTGCAGGTGAAATCTCAGCAAGAGAATCACTCCTACTACTAAGATGCTAGAAAAGCTGAAGTAGAGTGCTGATGTTTGTTACTGAAGCTGAAGAAGTGAAGAACAACGAGGCCATGTTGGATGGGCCAACATGAATGTGAATGAAGATAAAGTTTTCAAAGGGCTCAGCTCTCTTTATTTCATCTTTGCCTGTGGCAAAGTTAAAGAAAGGGCAGTATAATTAGATGACCTGATGTCAAAAGAGAAGTTATTTATTGATGGTGATAATGTTTAAAATTTTCTCTGAGTTGGGAAGGCCTAGGTTCCTATCCAGATAATTTCACTTCTCAGATGTATACAAGTTACTTAACTTCTCGAGACATTGTTTGATCAATAAAAGTACCTACTTCAGAAGGTTATTGTAAAGATTACTTAAGATAATGCAGATAAAGCGTTAAACAGTGCCTGACACATGACAGATAATACGTATTACTTACTCTTACTAAAAATGGTCAAGAAGTAGCCGTACAGGTGAACTCCTATGCGAACTGCCCCATTTAGCCTAGTGGGTTAGAAGTAAGAGTCAAAGAGACAGAAAAAGGAATAGATGCCTGTAGGAGAAGCCCTGTATCTGGGGAAAGAAAGCTTTTAGTTAAGGTGAAGCACCTGAATAAGCACCTGGCAAATACAAAAGAATTTGCAACCAAAGGGGCAGAAATCCATGAGCATAATGGAATGATTATTGCCCTAAAAACTTTCAAACCTAAATAATGCATCTCTCTTTTTTTTTTTTTTTTTTTTTTT
>NW_016807364.1:608693-628222 GCF_001698545.2 Rhinopithecus bieti
AGACGGAGTCTTGCTCTGTCACCCAGGCTGGAGTGCAGTGGCCGGATCTCAGCTCACTGCAAGCTCCGCCTCCCGGGTTCCCGCCATTCTCCTGCCTCAGCCTCCCGAGTAGCTGGGACTACAGGCGCCACCACCTCACCCGGCTAGTTTTTTGTATTTTTTAGTAGAGACGGGGTTTCACCGTGTTAGCCAGGATGGTCTCGATCTCCTGACCTCATGATCCGCCCGTCTCGGCCTCCCAAAGTGCTGGGATTACAGGCTTGAGCCACCGCGCCCGGCCAATAATGCATCTCTCTTTAAATAACTTCTGAGAGTAGAGTGTGGAAAAAGTAGAGTTAAAACATAAATAAAACCAAACTGGGAGAAAATCAATCAACAAAATACAAAGGTGATACTGGTTGACCGGTTAAGAAACTAACATTAGTGTCTATTACTGAGGACCAATGTAAAGAAAATAGCTAGAAAACTTGGCAAAGTTTGTTTCTAAATTTATAGATGCAAATTTACCAATCATGACCTCTTTCTCCAATGTAACAAAGGGAGTCATCCGTATCTTGACAACCTTAAGTGCTACCAAAAACCAGGTTTCACTAAGTGTCAAAATGCAAAAATTGGTAACAAGTTAATTACGTTTCTGAGGCTTCTTTTCTATTCAAAGTAATGCATTTTCATTGTAGAAAACTAGAATAAAAAAGTATACAGTCATAAGGGGAAACAATCTCATTACACAAAATAAAACATTTTGCATGGACTTTCAGTCTTTTGACTGCATTTTTCATTATATCATTTGGTTTTCTATACAATGTATGTCTATTTTATCACATAATACCACGTCACAAGCACTGTATCTGCTTTACTATTAAGAGTTACTAAACTAAGGGTGAGGACTTTCTCTGTAAAGGCCTTTATGGTCTCAGTTAACTTATTTTAGTAATAAATATGCTCCTTATGTAATTTCACAAGTTTAGGGTCAACTTTTAGTCCCAGGACCACGAGAAGCTTTTCAGAACTTCATGTGCAGCCCTAGAAGTAAAGGGAAAAACTGCCATTATATATTTGATTTATCCAATGAGTTATGCTACTTTGAAAGTAAATTTCATGTATACAGAAGGACCAATAATATTAAAAATTGTATTCCTGTTTCTACACATGATGCTAATTTTTCCATTCTACCTTTGGTCAGGTGGTCACTTCAAGATGATCTGATGTGATTTATTTTTCCATGTACAAGCTGGAGAGTCACAATGAGACATTTTGTAGAGGGCCTACATCCGTAATTTTTTTCTCTGTACAAACAAGTCTGAAACTAAATTACCTTGTAAAATAATATACACAATTTTATCAAACAGGTGATGAAATAGTAATATAATACAATTTAATATTTCTCATTCTTCTATTTCCTTTTCAATGCTTTAAGTATTTTAAAATTAGGTTCAGGTACAGTGGCTCATGCCTGTAATCCCAGTACTTTGGGAGGCTGAGGCAGGAGGATCAGTTGACCCCTGGAGTTCAAGATCAGCCTGGGCAACATGGTGAGACTCCATCTCCACAAAAAAAAAAAAAAAAAAGAAAAAAAAAAATAGCCAGACGTGGTGGTGTGCCCCTGTGGTCCCAGCTACTTGGGAGGCTGAGGCAGGAGGATTGCTTGAGCCCAGGAGGTTGAGGTGACAATGAGCCATGATTGCACCACTGCACTGCAGCCTGGGCAAGAGAGAGAGAAACCCCATCTCAAATAAATAAATAAATAAATAAATAAATAAATAAACAAACAAACAAACAAACATTTAAAAATTAAGATGTGGCAGGCTGGGCACAGTGACTAATGCCTGCAAGCCCAACACTTAAGGAGGTCAAGGCAAGAGGATGGCTTCAGGCCAGTAGTTCTAAACCAGCGTAGCAGGCAACTAGCCTTGTCTCAAAAAACATTTTTTTTAATTAGCTAGGTATGGTGGTGCACCCCTGCAATCCTAACTACTCGGGAAGCTGAGGCAGAAGATCACTTGAGTACAGGAATTCAAGGTTGCAATGAGCTAAGTAGGTGCCACTATACTCCTGCCTGGACAACACTGGGAGACCTGTCTCTAAAACGTATTTATAAAAAAATTAAAAAGATGTGCTACTAACCGGCAACTTTCAGGTTTCATTTTTTTAAACAGTAAATAAATTATATAGATCCTTATATTATCATTTGTACGATATAAACATCTTAAACATACTACAAATATCCAAGAGAATTCAGAACATCACACGTTATTATTTGAACATAGTTCTTTTTTTGTTTTTGTTTTTTTTTTTTGGGACGGACTCTCGCTTTGTCGCCCAGGCTGGAGTGCAGTGGCCCCATCTCAGCCCACCGCAAGCTCCGCCTCCCGGGTTCAGGTCATTCTCCTGCCTCAGCCTCCCAAGTAGCTGGGACTACAGGCGCCCGCCACCACACCCGGCTAATTTTGTTTTGTATTTTTTAGTAGAGACGGGGTTTCACCGTGTTAGCCAGGATGGTCTCTATCTCCTGACCTCGTGATCCGCCCGCCTCGGCCTCCCAAAGTGCTGGGATTACAGGCGTGAGCCACCCACTGCACTCAGCCTGAACATGGTTCTTTTTCTTAATGTCATTTGACTCCAAACTTGCAGGTAGATTTTTTTCTACTCTTTAAGAATCTAATGTCAAAAAAGTTAACACTTTTGCAGTAAACTCAAATTAACAGAAATTTAAATGTTTAAAACAATTCCAGAGAAAGGCTGGGTGCGGTGGCTCACGCCTGTAATCCCAGCACTTTGGAAGGCCGAGGCGGGCGGATCACGAGGTCAGGAGATGGAGACCATCCTGGCTAACACGGTGAAACCTCGTCTCTACTAAAAAATACCAAAAAATTAGCTGGGCGTGGTGGCGGGCACCTGTAGTCCGAGCTACTCCTGAGGCTGAAGCAGAAGAAAGGCGTGAACTCGGGAGGCGGAGCTTGCAGTGAGCCAAGATCAGGCCACTGCACTCCAGCCTGGGTAACAGAGCGAGACTCCATCTCAAAAAAAAAAAAAAAAAAAAAATTCCAGAGAAAAAAACAATTGGTGAAGTGATCTAACCACTTCGTCACAAAAGAACTATTTAAAATTTATCAGAAATCTACATTCTTACAATATCTTTGGGCCAAAGAACCCAAAGTACAAGACCATATGCCAAAGTAGTCTAATCAGCACTCTGAGGTAGGCCCTCCCAGTTTACAGAAGCACCTATTACAGTCTTAAGCCTCAGGCTCTTTCACCATGAACTGGTAAGAACTTTCATAACTGTAAAAGGTACATCAAGGGTTCATTAAAATACCATTAGAACACCTTGTAAAACCACTAAACAGCAAATACGTCTTCCTTGGCTAATTAGAACTGAAAGAATTGTGAATTCATGTGAAAAGTGCTGCTACTGTGGAAAAGTGTCTTTTTTTTAAGGTTATCTCAAAAGTCGGAAGCATTTTTGTAGCTCAATATATAAAGCCCAAATAGTGATTACATTCAGGTTTGGCATATTCTGAGTTTTTATCTTGGTACTGAGGTTCTGTATCAGACACGTGCTCTCTTGCATCTCACCAAGCCTCTGTCCTTCTCCAACCAGAAACGAAATTCAGAGGTTTCACTGAGTGGGAGAATGGCAAGCTGTTAAGAATTTTAAGAGAAAGTTCTTACAATTCCCAGACAGGCACGGTGGCTCATGCCTATATTCCCAACACTCTGGGAGGCTCACTTGAGCCCAGGAGTTCAAGACCAGCCTGGGCAACACGGCGAAACCCCGTCCCTAGTGAAAATACAAAAATTGAACGGGCATGGTGGCACATGCCTGTAATCCCAGCGACTTGGGAGGCTGAGGTGGGAGGATCACCTGAGCCCAAGAGGTCGAGGCTGCAGTGAACAGTGTGATTGGGCCACCGCACTCCAGTCTGGGCGACAGAGACTCTGTCTCAAAAAAAAAAAGGGGGGGGGGCAGGATGAGGGAGGCTCAAATCCTAACCTACTACATTTTTGTAACCAAAGATTAGAAAAAATTAATGCCAAGGTATTTTTGTGATTAATCCTCAGTATGATCTTGCTAAAAGGTACACTGTTACAACTCTCAAACTTTCACAGGAAGACAACGGCAGTGTCCCCATAAATCAACCAATTTTTCAATTAAAGAGGAGTCTTGGTGTGATAGAAAGTGAAGGAATTAGGAAGAACCGAGAACTACTTCCTAGATCTTGCTGGGAATATCCTGATTCACTTATCCAAGTCCCTCGTGTGGAATATGAAAGACTGTGGATCTTCATCCTGGCTCTAAAAACTGCCTCTTCCTAAGTTCATGGCTAGCTTCCACAATTTACAATGGTATGAGGAGGGAGGCAGGATCAATTCTGCCCACAATCTTGAGGACGCTGAACATGCTTTGGTTCATAATTTGACAGAAATGACATTTTTTAGACAGCACAGTTACAGTAGAGGGGGAAGCCCGTCTTGCTGGTCAAGGGTGACTCAAACTTTGCTGGAAGACTTACTGCCTGGCTTGTACAGACACCGCTTGTGTAATAAGGCCATTCCCTCGTACTCAGGTGGTTAAACATCAGGCCCTGCTGCCCAAGTGTGTCCCCAACCCAAGGTGCACCCTGGGGGCGCTGAAAGGCCAGGGGTCGCTGTGGTGAGTGCGGGGTTGCCCTGGAGTTGGGCCCTCCAAAAGTCCTCGGAGTCCTAACTCCAAAGCTGCGTGCCGCGATCCCAAACACTCTTCCCTTCAGCTCAAGCTCTTCCCCACCTCTTCCTAAATACCGAAAAGGGCGCTGAACCCGTTCATCAGGAGCCAGGGAGAAAGGGAAGGCAGACGGGGGTACTCGCGGAGTGGCGGCTGCAGAAGAGGACAGGCCTTTAGGACCAGCCAAAATATTGGTTTTTAAGCCCCAGCCCAAGCGCAGCACCTCCCGAGAAAAGACTTTTTCGGCCGTCTGGACAGAAGAAGCGAGCGGCCGAAAGAAGACAAGGGGTAGGAGGCGTGAGGTCCTTACCCGCTGCAAAGCTGCCGGCTGCCGGCCGCAGCCGCCGGCTCCAGTACCGGAGACCGGAGGCAGCTCCGAGGAGCCGTAAGGAGGCTGCCATGCTGCCCCCGCCCCTCCTCCCCGCGGTGACCGCCGCCGCCTCCCGCAGGGCCCACAGACGGCAAGCGTGTGCAGCGGGACTGGCTTGCTCGGCTACGGAGACAGGCGCGCGCGCACGCGCTCTCACCGCTCGGGGGCGGGTGCCCACGCGCGAGAGAAGGAGCGCGGAGCAGAGACGAGCGGCCTGACGCGGCAGGGCCTGTCAATCCCCTTATGGACAGGGAAACAGACCAATCAGAATTCCCAGATCCGCCGCTGCGCGAAGGACCAATAAGAGGTCTTTTTGAACAGTGGCGTCAGGCGCCCTGGCTCTGCCCCCAAGCTCGTGCCTCATTTACAGCCTGCGGGCGGGAGTCTCCTTGTTTACCAAAGCAGAGGGCGTGTGGGAGGAGGTGGCCGTCTCTCGCTCCCGCCTCTTTAGAAAACCTGCCCCCAGAACCGCCCTATGGAGAGCTGTATTGCTTAAAAGGACAAAACTGACTCGCAGCTCGAAAAACACTGAGCAAGCTACCATATGTGTAATAACTTTTAAATTCATTTGATTTTGTTTAACACAACAGTTTCTCAATAAATTCTAAAAATAGTAGGAAAAGAAGTTGGTAACATTATCTTTGAAGGGAAGAATTACTAGAAACTTGCACTATTTCAAGGCATATTTCTCTAATACTTGAAAATTCTGGCCGGGCGCAGTGGCTCAAGCCTGTAATCCCAGCACTTTGGGAGGCCGAGACGTGCGGATCACGAGGTCAGGAGATCGAGACCATCCTGGCTAATACGGTGAAACCCCGTCTCTACTAAAAAATACAAAAAACTAGCCGGGCGACGAGGCGGGCGCCTGTAGTCCCAGCTACTCGGGAGGCTGAGACAGGAGAATGGCGTGAACCCGGGAGGCGGAGCTTGCAGTGAGCTGAGAGCCGGCCACTGCACTCCAGCCTGGGCGGCAGAGCAAGACTCCGTCTCAAAAAAAAAAAAAAAAAAAAGAAAATTCTACAACCTAAATCCATTTTGTAAGCAAAACTAAATATAAAATCCAGAAAGTTAGAAAGACCTTTTTTTTTTTCTTTGGAGACAGTCTGTCACCCAGGCTGGAGTGCAGTGGTGCGATCTCGGCCCACTGCAACCTCCGCCTCCCGGGTTCAAGTGATTCTCCTGCTTCAACCTCCGGAGTAGGTGAGGTGGGACTGCAGGCCTGCGTGCGCCACCACACCCGGCTAATTTTTGTCACTTTTAGTAGAGGCGGGGTGTCGCCATTTTGCCCAGGCTGGTCTCAAACTCCTGGCCTCAAGTGATCCTCCCGCCTCGGCCTCCCAAAGTGCTGGGGATTACAGGCGTGAGCCACTGAACCGTGCGGAGAGACAGACAATCATTCTTATGTCAGTTCTTGGTGTACCTATTAGAGTCTGTAAATCCCTTGAGGGTAATTGCAGGCCTTCTCATCTCCACTGACTCCACCAAAGGGTTGGAAGCCATGACCGCACCAAAGCAAGACTATATAGCCTTTGGAGAATGGCAATAAAGCAGGAAAGAGAGTGTGTATGGAGTAGGTAGGGAAATGCGAACCCCAACCTAAGTAGCACAATCAACAAATTTGACTTTGACCTTTTTTTTCCACTCTACCCAGTAACCCATGGAGTTGAAAGCAAAGGAATTGGATCATTTCCACCTGGGCTCTTTCATGTTTCTGGGCATGCTGGCAACGTTTCCAAAAACCTGTACAGAGTGTAAGGTCCCTATCTGTAACTGGGAGGAAAATAATTCCCTTCTTTGACCATCTCTCCACCCCAACCCTCTACCCAACACTAAATGAAAAGAAGGAAGGAAAGAGAGAAAGGGAGTGAGGGAGAAAAAACTCATTTCACCAATTAGACCTTCTCCTAGATTTGGGTCCCCACCCCTGCTAGGGGTTAATTAGTTTCTGGAGCATTCCCCACCTGTACCTCTCTTCCTGGTTTCATCAGGTTTTAGCTGGAATAGATCTCCTGCAACCAATAAATGTGGGCCTACAGGTTTCTTTCTTTTTCTTCCTCCAGCCCTACAGATTTCTATAATTAACTCCTGAAATGCAATTGGCCTTTCAACTATGTCTCCTCCAAGAAGCCCTACATAAGTCTCCTCCAAGAAGCCCTACATTGATTCATAAACTAAGGAATTTTCTTAGGTTTCTATGATTTTAAAAAGGCGTTATGAATTTTTAAGTAATTTTACTGTTTGAAGGTGCTTGCAAATATTATTGTACTGGCAAATGCAGTTACTGCCTATGGCTGGCGAGCTTTCTTCATTTGATTGCCCTCCTGATGCCCTTGTTTGAAAGGCACTGCAACTCCTTCCTGAGTCTTTGCCATGCGTTTTTGTTTGAAATTGTTTCAATGCCTTGTAGTGGCCCCTGACTTCTGCTTCCAGGAAGATGGAGTAGATAGGTTTCTCCCTATTCTTCTAAGTACAGCTAAAAACTCGACATTATATATAAGATAAACATAGGGAGACTTTGAAAGGTGGAGAGAAGTCACATTGGCTAGGGTCCAGAGAGGAACAGTGGGAAGTTCCTTGGGTTTTCATGTAGCCTTATGTATCCCAAACTGGGTGCTGGAGAAGCCAAAAACCAGAAACCCTAAAATGCCAAGAGGCATAGATAGACAAAAAGTGTCCCAATAAAAGGCCACTCTTTCTAGCCAAGCGATGAAAAAGGAGCAGCCTAGCAAGAAAGAAAACATTTAGAAGATAATCACTCTATTGTAGACAAACAATACACACACACACACACACTGACCCCACCCCATAAAGCAAAGGCTGAGTGGGGAGCCTAGACTTCCACACTCTCCAGGTTGTGATGAGACATGCCAGCATCCTAACACCCCAATCACTCTACTCCTCAACCCATCTAAGGTAATGTCAGAGAAAACCGAAGAGAGGGATGAGACTTTCATCTTCAACTGGTCAGTAACGAATGATCCTCCACACACATCCTTCCCTACCATCGGTGTCACTGGAAACCACGGGGGATGAGCCTGGATTTCCACTCCTACCTTACAGTGATGAGGTACCCCTCCCTTTCCCTGCTTAGATGGTGTAATTGGAGGCGTATTGGAGAGTCAGAGCTTTCATCACTGCCCAGTGGTAAAGATGTCACCCATTCCCCTCCATGATGTCAGTGGAGGCTACGTGGGGGCAGTAAGGAGCCATTCCAAGCCCTCTAAACTAGGGAAGTATCAGTGGACAACTAGTGAGGAGCTGAAACTCCCACCATTGCCCGGCAGTAACAAGGAACCACCCACCCTTGGTGTCAACAGAGGTGGAATAGGGAACCTAGACGTCTACCACCAGTTGCCATTTACAAGTTGATGCCCCCTGCCAGAGCAGTGTCAAGAAAAAGATAGTTAAAATAAAAGCTTAAATAATATCCAAAATACTGTAATACCCAAATGTCCAGATTTCAATAAAAAATCACTCATGATACCAGATTTCAATTAAAAAATGACTCATGATACCAAAACCCAGGAAGATCTCAAGCTGAATAAAAAAAAAAATAGGTACCAACACTGAGATGACAAGTTAAAATTATCTAACAAAGATTTGAAAGCATCCATCAGAAAATACTTCAAGAAGCAATTAAAACATGCTTGAGGCCAGGTGCAGTGACTCATGCCTGTAATCCTAGCACTTTGGGAGGCCGAGGCTGGCAGATCATTTGAGGTGAGGAGTTCAAGATAAGCCTGGCCAACATGGTAAAACCCCATCTCTTCCAAAAAATTACAAAAATTAGCCAGGTTTGGTGGTAGGCACCTGTAATCCCAGCAACTCGGGAGGCTGAGGCAGGAGAATCACTTGAACCCAGGAGGTGGAGGTTGCAGTGAGCCACTGTACTACAGCCTAGATGACAGAGTGAGACTCTTTCTCAAAAAATAAAATAATAAATAAAACATGCTTGAATTAAATAAAAAGAAATCTCAGCAAAGAAACATGTAAAGAAGAAATGGAAATTTTAAAACTAAAAAAATGCAAGAAATACAATTTTTAACTCAACAGCAGAATAAAGAAAATAATCACTGAACTAGAAGATAGAACAGTAGAAACCATCTAATCTAAACAGAGAGAAAATAGACTGGGATTTAAAAAGCAACAAAGCTCAGGGGTGTGTGTTGTGACTCTAACAAAAGATCAAACATTTGGCTGAGTGTGGTGGCCCACGCCTATAATCCCACTTTGGGAGGCCCAAGCATCCCTAATCTCAGGATCACCTGAGGTCAGGAGTTCAAGACCAGCCTGGTCAACATGGTGAAACCTCATCTCTACTGAAAATACAAAAATTATCTGGGCATGGTGGCAGGCACCTGTAATCCCAGCTACTCAGGAGGCTGAGGCAGGAGAATCCCTTGAACCTGGGAGGCGGAGGTTGCAATGACCTGAGATCTCATTATTGCACTCCAGCCTGGGTAACAAGAGTGAAACTCCGTCTCAAAAAAAAAAAAAAAAATCTAACATTCCTGTCATCAGAATCTCAGAATCTGGGAAGAAGAGGAAAAAGACTTTCCCAACAATGCCCACACTATCTAATCATTTTTACACCTATTCCTAAAATATAATTCTCTCTGTACTCACCTCCCTGATAATGCAGTACTCTCTCCCTTTCGCAGAGCACTCTGAGTTCCTCAGGTTCTCTGTTTTTCTTCTTTCGTTCCTTTTTTCTTTTCCACACATTCTAATGTCGCTTCTACACTCCCCACTTTTTAGGACTCAATATGACTTTCCTCAAGAAGTCTTTTTCTGAATAATATATAAGCAGTCATAAAAACAATCCAGTTTGATTAAGAAGCTATATGTAAAATCACTTTCTTTTTTTTTCTTTTTTTTTTTTTTTTTTTTTTTTTTTTTTTTTGATTCGGAGTCTGGCTCTGTCGCTCAGGCTGGAGCGCAGTGGCCGGATCTCAGCTCACTGCAAGCTCCGCCTCCCGGGTTTAGGCCATTCTCCTGCCTCAGCCTTCCGGGTAGCTGGGACTACAGGCGCCCGCCGCCACGCCCGGCTAGTTTTTTGTATTTTTTAGTAGAGACGGGGTTTCACCATGTTAGCCAGGATGGTCTCGATCTCCTGACCTCGTGATCTGCCCGTCTCGGCCTCCCAAAGTGCTGGGATTACAGGCTTGAGCCACCGCGCCCGGCGTAAAATCACTTTCAAAAACTATCAGCATCAGGTTTGGTTGGATAAAACAAAGTCCAAACGATAGCAATTTTGTTTTTCCTCTCATAAAAGCAGTGTGGACGTAGGCAGAAACAGGGCCAGTTTGACAGCTCTGAGTTGTCAAAAATCCAAGCTTCTCATTTTGTTTTACTATCTAAAATGATTTTCTAACCTCATAATTACTTCGTGATCAAAGATAGCTGCCAGTGGTCCAACCATCTTGTCTGAGTTCCAGGCAAGAGGAAAGAAAAGGAGGGAAAAGTAAAGGAAAGAAAAGGAGGGAAAAGTAAAGGAAAGAGGTGTGTCAGCAGACTGTTCTCATTTTCAGAAGCCTTCCTGTAAGTCCCACCCTACAACTGTCCTTCCCATTGGCCAGAAGTTAGTCACTTAGCCATAAGATTTGGATGGCATGACAAGTCTTTGTTCTAGGCAGTTTCAAAAATTTTGGAACACAAAACCCTGGTAAGATAATTGAGTTGTGTCCTAAGATGAGAGCAAATCTAAGTACATATTATTGCATTAATTTAAATGGATTAAAGTTGGAGACATCAGTATGAACTAACTTAACTTAGATATGGATGATTACATATAGAAATGGTTTTTTCAATGTGTATATATAGACACAGGTTAGTATACACAGTCTCTTTGCTCTGTCATCTGAGGGGACCTAGAAGCGTTTATACTCCAGTAGCAACAATTGTGTGTTTTCCAGTTCTATATGTCTTTGACTGTGGTGGTCAACAATTATCTTGTAATTAGATTACAAGATCTCTTGTAAATATGGATTACAAAATTGCATTATTGAATACAATTACATTATTGAATAAATTTAATTACCATTCAATAAATATCTGTTGATTCTGCCAATTATTATTATCATACAATCTAATTTATATTAGGTTATTTTACTTACTATGTGGTCCTCAACATGCAAATTCAATATGAACATTTAATCAAATGAATTAAGTATATTCTTTTGTTTCTGTTTTGTAAAACATATCCAAACATGTTAATGTTCATAACTACTATTGAGCAATGCACTACATCTTTCGTTATCTTTTTTCTTTTATTTTCTTTTCTTTTTCTGAGACGGAGTTTCACTCTTGTTGCCCAGGCTGGAGTGCAATGGTGTGATCCTGGCTCACTGCAACCTCTACCTCCCGGGTTCAAGCAATTCTCCTGCCTCAGCCTCCCAAGTAGCTGGGATTACAGATGTGCGCCACCACACCTACCTAATTTTGTATTTTTTTTGGTAGAGATGAGGTTTCACCATGTTTGTGAGACTGGTCTCCAACTCCTGACCTCAAGTGATCCACCTACCTCGGTCTCCCAAAGTGCTGGGATTACAGGCATGAACCACTGTGCCTGGCATATTTTCTAATATGGCATGATAGTAAGGAGCCTGAGACGTAATTACCTCTTTTGATGACGTCTATGGGGTAAAGGTGTTACAAATTCCCATAAATCCCCATTCCATCTTGATAATTTTGTTCCTCAATCACGGACCTGAATTTTTATGACCTCTGAGTATGGGAAGATTCAAAATCATCCTTACTTTTTTGCTAGTTATATAACTAGCAAAAAAAAAAAAAAAATTAACTAGCATACGAATTAATAATATTAGAAAGGGATGTATACAAGTGATGAAACTTCTTTTTTTTTTTTTTTTCTTGAGACGGAGTTTCACTTTTGTTGCCCAGGCTGGAGTGCAATGGCATGATCTTGGCTCATTGCAACCTCTGCCTCCCAGGTTCAAGCGATTCTCCTGCCTCAGCCTCCTGAGTGGCTGGAATTACAGGCACCCGCCACCACGTCCAGCTAATGTTTTATATTTTTAGTAGAGACGAGGTTTCACCATGTTGCCCAGGCTGGTTTTGAACTCCTGACCTCTAGTGATCCACCCACCTCCACCTCCCAAAGTGTTAGGATTACAAGTGTGAGCCACCATACCTGGCCAAAACTATTTTAATTCTAATAAAGACCACATATTAAATCAGTCTTTATGTCACAAGTTGTCTTAGTTCATTTTGTGCTGCTATAACAGAATATCACAAACTGGGTAATTTGTTAAAAACAGAAATTTATTTCTCAGAGTTCTGGGGTCTGGGAAGTCCAAGATTAAGGTGGCATCTTCTGTGGGCCTGCTGGGTGTGTCCTCACATGGCAGAAGAGTGAAAGAGGGCAAATCTACTCCCTCAAGTCCTTTTTATAGTGGCAGAGCCCTCATGACCTAAACACCTCCCAGAAGGCCCTACCTCCCAACACTGTTGCGTGGGGGATTCAGTTTCCAACTATCAATTTTGGGGAACACATTCAGACCATAGCACAAATTATTTTAAAATTTTAATTTGCTTAAAGAAATAAAAAGAGGGTGTTCTGCATTACTGAAAAGTCCGTAGTAGAGAGACTTGCTCCACTCTACCTGCCGTGGTCTTGGCTTCATCTTCAAGCATCATGTACTGTCCTAGTTGCTCCCCTGGCAGTGGCCAGTGGCTATGGCTGCTTTACATTCTCATGCTGAACCATCCTGGGGTGGATATGAACTTTCTTATGGAAGACAGAAACTTTTTGTCCTCACAGAACTGATTAGATTCTTGCTTATCTCTGAATCAATTACTATTGCCACAACAATGAAATAATACAAAGCTCTGGTATCTGGGCTCACAGTGGAGCTAAGTTGAGGTCATTCTCACTCAAACTAAATGGCTTGAGCATGGGAGATGAGGGAAAAATGTGTTCCGGGTTTTTTAACCCACAAGAGGATGAAGGGCTACAGGATAACAACAATGGATGTTGACCTCAGACAGCGACTGAGCAAATTAATACTTAGATGTTACTTTAAACAGGGTTTTAGACTGGCAGCTCCAGGTAAAAGCTCGTCTTCAAAATGTGCTGCAGTGCACATTAAAAATTGGAATCATAATCTGTCATGGGATTAGAGTGAAATAATAAAAGAAAATGAAAAAATTGGAATCAGATGCCTTTGGAGAAGTCAGGCAGTCTCCCATGTTGACATCGTATATTTATATAACCTACCGGCCCCTTTGTGATTGAGGAAGCAGTGGATAAACTTTCTTCAATATCCCATGAACCAATTATAACAAAAATAGCTGAAGTATGTGGTTTTGCTGTTGTTTATTTGGTTTTGTTCAAGAATATAATTACCAGAGACTTACAACATAATTCTGGTAGCCTTGGATCACTCTGATATTTCCTAGTCAGATTACTTCTGCATCGGGCCCAAGATGGTTCAGTTTATCTTCCAATCCACTTCCAATTAATCTTCACAGATCATAAAGCAATGGCTTGCCATCCTAAGTGCACATTAGAACTTTTTCAAAATGTGAAAGTCCAGTCCCCATCCAAAAGTAATTTCTGAGGTGAGTCATCAAATATTTGATTTTTTTTTTTTCAGATGGAGCTTTGCTCTTGTTGCCCAGGTTGGAGTGCAATGGCACGATCTCAGCTCACTGCAACCTCCACCTCCTGGGTTTAAGCAATTCTCCTGCCTCAGCTTCCTGAGTGGCTGGGATTACAGGCATGTGCCACCATACCTGGCTAATTTTGTATTTTTAGTAGATATGGGGTTTCACCATGTTTGTCAGGCTGGTCTCGAACTCTGACCTCAGGTGATCCACCCACCTCAGCCTCCCAAAGTACTGGGATTACAGGCATGAGCCACTACACCTGGCCGAATTTATTTTTAATTTCCTCAAGTTCTGCTCTACAGTGATCATTGAGAGCCACTGCCATAAAAGGTAAAACTATCTAAGACATAAGAGATGCTCAGGAGCCGGGCATGGTGGCTCACGCCTGTAATCCCAGCACTTTGGGAGGCCGAGGCGGGTGGATCACGAGGTCAGGAGATCGAGGCTAACACCATCCTGGCTAACATGGTGAAACCCTGTCTCTACTAAAACTACTAAAAATTAGCCGGGTGTTGTGGCAGGTGCCTGTAGTCCCAGCTACTCGGGAGGCTGAGGCAGGAGAATGGTGTGAACCCAGGAGGCAGAGCTTGCAGTGAGCCGAGATCACACCACTGCACTCCAGCCTGGGCAACAGAGCGAGACTCTGTCTAAAAAAAAAAAAAAAAAAAAAGGATGCTCAGGAATAAATCATGCTGGTAGTGATAGCAAGCATAGAAAGAAAGAGGCAGGTATGAGAGATATCTGGGGTGCAAAATTGATGCTATCAGTTACTTGCAGGGGTTGAAGGAGACTTGAAGGAGGATGGGTAATCTAGGTAGATTCCCAGGCTGTTGGGTGAGTGGATAGATGAAAGTACCATCTCCCAAGACAGGGAACTGAGTAACACTGAGTTGGAAGTGGACACGTTCAAGGGCAGTTGGCCATATGGAAAGTGTGAGTTAGAGATATATATTTGGGAGTCGTGGGCTAATAGATGATACTTAAATCATCAATGCAGATGGGGTCATCCAAACATTTATAAAATGAGAAGGGAACATGGTTGTTGATAAAACCCCTGGGAACACCCCTAAGGAGGTGGGAAGGGGTGTAGAAAAGTTAGTTTATGAAGATGAAGTAGGGACCATTGAGGAGAAAAACTAGAATGATGTCACAGAAGTAGAAGCAGCAGCAAAGCTCAAGGAAGGAATATTTCACAGTGCTGGTTATTATAATCAGCTGGTAAGGTAAGTACAGAAAAGTCTGTATCGGCTTTTACAGCTAAGAATTATTGTTGACTTTAATAAGGGAGAGCAGTTTCGGTGAAATGGTGGGGCCAGTCACAATAGGTCAAGGGAAGAATGAGAAATGGGGAAATAAAGACAACGAATCTTGCCCACTTTTTCAAGAAACATGACCTGTGAAGGAAAGGAGAAATCAGAAGACAGCCAATTTAATGAAGGTTTTTATTTGTTTGTTTTCATTTTAAAGAGGAAAGAGATTTGAGTATGTTAAAATGCTAAGGGGAAAAAGCGAGTAGACGGCTGGGCAGGGTGGCTCTCACCTGTAATCCCAGCATTTTGGGAGGATGAGGTGAGAGGACTCCTTGAGCCCGGGAATTCAAGACTTGCCTGGGCAACACAGTAAGACACTGCCTTTACAAAAAAATAAAAGAAATTAGCCAGGTGTGGTGGTGCATGCCTGTAGTCCCGGCTACTCTGGAGGCTGAGGTGGGAGGACTGCTTGAGCCCAGGAGGTTGAGGCTGCAGTGAGCCATGATCATGCCACTTCACTCCACCCTGGGTGACAGAATGAATCCCTGTCTCAAAAACAAAAACAAACTTCCCCATTTAGTTTATACATGTGGCAAAGTAGTTGGCTGAATTGTGTTTATGTTCTAGTGTTTTATGGGAGGTAGAACTCACAAGTGATGAAATTGGAGGTTTCTAAGCAGTGTTAAAGGAGGGGTTTGGTTCCTTCCATTTACAGTAAAATGCAACAGGAGAGAAAATAGTTGAAGATGAAATTGTCAAGCAAAAAGGAACCAGAAGTCAAAGCAATGTTTAGCAAGTCGCAAAAGAATAAGTGCATTTATATGGTACTCAAACCAGGCAGAACAAAAAGTATTTCATTTTTTGAATACACATACAGATAGTAAAACTATGATGATGATTTATTATTTATTTATTTATTTTTTAGATGGAGTTTTGCTCTTTTTGCTCAGGCTGGAGTGCAGTGGTGCTGTCTCGGTTCACTGCAATCTCTGCCTCCCGGGTTCCAGTGATTCCCTTGCTTCAGTCTCCCAAGTAGCTGGGATTACAGGCACCCACCACTACGCCCAGCTAATTTTTGTATTTTTAGTAGAGACGGGATTTCTCCATGTTGGTCAGGCTGATCTCGAACTCCTGACCTCACGTGATTCACCCGCCTTAGCTGGGATTACAGGCACCCACCACTACGCCCAGCTAATTTTTGTATTTTTAGTAGAGACGGGATTTCTCCATGTTGGTCAGGCTGATCTCGAACTCCTGACCTCACGTGATTCACCCGCCTCGGCCTCCCAAAGTGCTGGGATTACAGGGATGAGACACTGCATCCAGCCTAAAACTATTATTTTAAGCAAGAGAATAATTACCACAAGTTTCAGTTAGAGGTTATCTCTGATTGGGAGGAAGGGGAGGCAGGTTTATTATTATTCTTTACATAATAGTAAGGTCAGGAAAATTTCGCAGGGATTATTCCATGAGTCTGGATCAATGATTTAGAGAAATCAACATGTTTTATATATTCTTAGTCACAGGGCATGACACTGAGCAGAACATTTCCAGCCTGCCTTGCAGCTAGCTGTGGTTATATAACTAAATTTGGGCCAATAAGATATGAGCAGAAGTGATGTGTGTGACTTCCACATCTTTCCTTAAAGCCAGAGTCCCTTGCCCTCAACATTTTTTTTTCCATTCCCACAGACTAAAATATAAACATGGAGAGAGCCAGTTTCTATCATATGGATGAAGACAATACCTAGAGAGGTGGTAAAGCAAGGAGACAGAAGAAACTTGGGTATCCGAATGAAACCCAGGCCTCTGCTCTAATGAAGTAAGACCCTCAGGCCAGCCCTGGACCTCTTACTCTAGACTTATAAGGGAGAAAGAAACTTCATTTTATTTAAGTCAATATATTTTGGAGTCTATTATAGCAGCTTAGCTTGCACCTTGACTAATAAAGCCACTGCCATGTATTTTTTTTTGTAAATGTCAATAGATAGGCATGACTTTAAAAATGGAATACTGTGCACAATAGCAAACACTTGGAACCAACCCACATGTCCATCAATGATAGACTGGATTAAGAAAATGTGGCACATATAGGCCGGGCACAGTGGCTCACACCTTAATCCCAGCACTTTGGGAGGCCGAGGCAGGTGGATCACGAGGTCAGGAGATGGAGACCATCCTGGATAACATGGTGAAACCCCATCTCTACTAAAAATACAAAAAATTAGCCAGGCGTGGTGGCGGGTGCCTGTAGTCCCAACTACTCGGGAGGCTGAGGCAGGAGAATGGCCTGAACCTGGGAGGCAGAGCTTGCAGTGAACTGAGATCGCACCACTGCACTCCAGTCTGGGCAACAGAGCGAGACTCCATCTCAAGAAAAAAAAAAAGAAAAAGAAAGAAAAATAAATAAATTTTTTAAATGTGGCACATATACACCATGGAATACTATGCAGCCATTAAAAAGGATGAGTTTATGTCCTTTGCAGGGACATGGATGAAGCTGGAAACCACCATTCTGAGCAAACTATCACAAGCACAGAAAACCAAACACCGCATGTTCTCACTCATAGGTGGGAATTGAACAATGAGATCACTTGGACACAGGGTGGGAAACATCACACACTGGAGCCTGTCAGTGGGTGGGGGGCTGGGGAGGGATAGCGTTAGGAGAAATACCTAATGTAAATGATGAGTTGATGGGTGCAGCAAACAAACATGGCACATGTATACCTATGTATCAAACCTGCACGTTGTGCACATGTACCCTAGAACTTAAAGTATAATTTAAAAATAATAATAATAAAGTAGCAAAAAAAAAGATGGAGTAGTGTGCATGTGCCATGGTATACAAGAAGACCAGCTGCTTCCACATCCTGGAAATGTCATTTTCTCAGTGCCTGGGAGTAATCAGGCAGGCCCTGAGAGACTGGGACAAGTTGTCTGAAAAGCACAAGAGACCAAAATAGATACCAGAATGCAAATATATTAATTTACTAGGAGAAATAAAACAGCAATACCCCTGTGGACATAATAAGCATATTCCCACTCCTGTAATGAAGCTACATAGGAAGCTAAGCCATATTCACAAGTCATTTCCATGATTTGCTAGAAATGTTTGAAGTTCAGGGGGTCAACCCAGGCTCTCCCTGGTTGACCTACGTTGGAATTAGATGGTTGCTTCATGAGTATAAGAGAAACAGATAAATCAAATGTTTAGTGAATATCCTGTTACTTTTGTGACCTATATTAACAGGAAGTACTCAAAGTCAGTGCCTAAATCTCCTATACTTATCTTCACATTGGAAATGGTGTTGCAAGGCCAGGCGCAGTTGGCTCAGGTTTGTAATTCCAGCATTTTGGGAGGCTGAGGTGGGTGAATCACTTGAGGCCTGGAGTTCAAGACCTGCCTGAGCAAAATAGTGAGACCCTGATTCTACACAAGAAAGAAAGAAAAAATAAATGATGTTGCAAATGGAACCAGGAATAGGTCAAATTTAGGTGGCATAGTTTCCTTTTGCTTGGACAGTGGACACTACTGGTGTTTGCTTTTGTGACTTTTCTTTTTTTGAAACAGGATCTTGCTCTGTGGTCCAGGCTGGAGTACAGTGGCATGTTCTCAGCTCACTGCAGCCTCAACCTCCTAGACTCAAGCACCCCTCCCATCTCAGCCTCCTGAGTAACTGGGACTATAGACATGTGCCACTACACCTGGCTAATTAAAAAAAAAAAAAAAAATTTGTACAGACTGTGCAGGCAGAGCAGGGGGCCTCACTACTCAAATTCATCACTCAAACTCAAGCAATCCCCCCACCTCAGCCTCCTGAAGCACTGGGATTACAAGCACAAGTCACTGTGCCCAGCCCCAACTGTGACTTTTCTTATCCCAAGGACTGATCCAAAGAGTGTTGCTTGCCTTTAAGGAGATTTTCACCTGTTGGGGGGAAAAAAATCTCCCTAGATTAGTAGACTTTCTGGGAAGTACTATCTTTGTTCTAAAGATATGCTATTTGTTATTTTTTGGAGATAAAACATCTTTTCTTTTAGGACATGACAGTGGTAGTAGACTATTAGATCTTTTTCATGCCAGTCTTGGGTAAATTGAAAAGTTGGCAGCACTTCATCACATTCTACAATTTTTTTTCTAACTCAGTCATAAAACTTGAAGTCCTGGAACTACTGTTCTGTCCTGCCAGAGTTGAACAACTACTTGTTTTGATTGATACATCCTTAAGATGCGATAATAACTTCAAATTGGTTTCGTTAAAATTTTCTGGGCCTTCTGCCGGGCACAGTGGCTCACGCCCGTAATCCCAGCACTTTGGGAAGCCGAGGCGGGCAGATCTCGAAATCAGGAGATCGAGACCATGGTGGCTAACACGGTGAAACCCCGTCTCTACTAAAAATACAAAAAATTAGCCAGGCGTTGTGGCGGGCACCTGTAGTCCCAGCTACACGGGAGGCTGAGGTAGGAGAATGGCGTGAACGTGGGAGGCGGAGCTTGCAGTGAGCCGAGATGGCGCCTGGGCAACGGAGTGAGACTCCGTCTCAAAAAAAAAAAAAAAAAAAAAAAAAA
>NW_016807364.1:629024-631101 GCF_001698545.2 Rhinopithecus bieti
TTTTTTTTTTTTTTTTTTGAGTATTTAATACATAAAAAATATTCAGTGTTAAACCTAATCTATACCATCCATATACAAAAAACTTTCATTTTATACGGTAGACTAATGAAAATGCTTCTCAATAATTTTTTTTTTTTTTTTTACTATTTCTATTTGTAAACTTTTTTCCCTAAAAATATTCCTGACTGCAGCTTTATCAAGAACAGTATACTTTAAAAAAGAAGTGACCAGATGCGATGGCTGACATCTGTAATCCCAATACTTTGGGAGGCTGGGGTGGGCAGATCGCTTGAGCACAGGAGTTCGAGACCAGCCTGAGCAACAAGGTGAAACCCCATCTCCACTAAAAGTACTCAGGAGGCTGAGCTGGGAGGATCGCTTGAGCCCAGGAGGCAGAAATTGCAGTGCGCTGAGATTGCACCACTGCACTCCATCCTGGGCAACAGAGACACTGTCCCTCCCCCCAGAAAAAATGAAGTTTATTCTTTCTTGCAGGTCCTTGTTTTGTTTTGTTTTGTTTTGCTTTGCTTTGCTTTTCCAACACTCTTTCTGATTTTAACCTACTCAGCCAATGTGACAGAGATAATACCAGCCCTTGTCTGTCTATTCCCTTTTCTGGGATGTGGTCTTGGGTTCTGTTTAAGGAGGGTCCTGTCTCTGATTTGCATGTCTCTCTGCCATACTGAATCCTTCAAACCTTCCTTGGTCTTCCTGCACTGATCTCTCCTGAGTGTACCCTATGTAACTTGTCCTAACAGGGATCTTTTGGGAAGTCAACAACGTATGCCAATTTTCCACATATTAATAGCCTCGGCTTTAGTGCTTTGAATCTCCCAACCATATTATGTAGTGCTTGCTGTATTCAGGGATTCCCATTCTGAACTCTAAGAAAAATAATCAAACCAAAAATTACATTCAAGACTTCCTCCAGTAGTTTCCGTATATTAACTGATATGTCAAGGGGGCCCCCAAGACCATCCCCAGATTTGGTTATTTGCTAGAAGGACTCAGGAGTCAGCATATAGTCACACTCATGGCTATGATTTATTACAGCAAAAGGATACAGAGAAAAATCAGCAAAGGCAAAAGCACATGGAGCAAAGTCTAGAGGAAACCAAGCTCAAACTTTTGATAATTCTTTCACAGTGAAGTCATATAAGACATGCCTAACTCCTTAGTAATGAATTGTGATGACACATGGGAAATGTTTTATACCACAGAAGCTCATTATACACTCTGCACCCAGGGTTTTCACTGGTGGTTAAATCACATAGGCATCCTCTGCCTACCACCAAATTCCAGATTCCCAGAAATAAAGCAGATATTCAGCATAAACTCGCATTGTTTGTACAGTTTAGGTATAGTGAGCCGCTTTTATCAGTTAGCATGGTAGAAACCATTCCCAAATTCAAGTTCGCAGATGTTAGCCAAGGGTGAACCTGGTAAGGAGCCAGGCCTGCTATGTTAACTGTTTTTTTGTTTTTTTAAATATCTGAGGAAATACAAATAGAGATCTGATAGAACAGATCTAAGGCAAATCCCTTGAGGGAGAGCCAAGGGTCTGAGGCTGGAGTCACCAGACATAATTGTCAAGTCCAAAGGTCTGCAGCTTGACAGTGAATGGGAGAGAAAGCCAAAATGGGAAACCAAGCAGGAAGCTGATTGAAGTACAACCCACTGAATGTTTTTGTCAGAACTGATTGGTCCCAAATGCTGCTGGGTGCCCACAGTTACCCCTCCAGGTGCATAGGTGAATCAAGCAACCTAAAGGTATAGAGTCAAGATTGGCAAACACTCTCCAGATGCCCCCCATGACATGGCAAAGATTCCTCAGGGAACAAAGGTCACTGAGGTGAGGGTTTGTATTAGAAAGCCAGTGCTCTGAGTTTTTCATTGGTTTTCCATTTGCTTTTCCATTTGTTTCCAGCCAAAGTCTAATAACTCTGCAGTGTCTGACATGACCCAATCTTTCAATGATGTATTTGTGGCAGGTGCTGAATTATGTGTGTAATATCCCACAACATACAGCCAACTATTCTTTTTTTTTTTTTTTTTTTTTTTTTTTTTTTTTTTTTTT
>NW_016807364.1:633972-656787 GCF_001698545.2 Rhinopithecus bieti
ATATTTTGTATTTTTAGTAGAGACGGGGTTTCACCGTGTTAGCCAGGATGGTCTCGATCTCCTGACCTCGTGATCCGCCCGTCTCGGCCTCCCAAAGTGCTGGGATTACAGGCTTGAGCCACCGCGCCCGGCCTAGACTAAATCTTTTAATTCTGGGTTCTATTTCATGCCTGGAGTACATCTCAATTTGTACCAGCTACCTTTCAAGTGCTCAGTAGCTACCTGTGGCCAGTGGCTACTCTACGGGACTTTGAAGTTCTAGAGAAAGGCCAGGGGGTCACTCAGAATCCAGCAGTCAGGAAGTCGGCAACCCTGTAATGCACCCTACACATTAGCATTCAATGCCATTGTCCCAAGAAAACACCGCGGAGGTGCCCTGCTACATGCTCAGTAGTTTCACACAGACTGATGCCAGATGAGCTTAATTACTAGGGTAGAAGAGCAGCTCCTCACCATAAAGTTCACCTTCCACGCCTAAAGACCCCACCCCAAAAAGATCTATTGCCAGGCACAGTGGCTCATGCCTGTAATCCTGGCACTTAGGGAGGCCGAGGCAAGTGAATCGCCTGAGGCCAGGAGTTCAAGACCAGCTTGATCAACATGGTGAGACCCCTTTTCTACTTAAAAAAAAATACAAAAATTAGCTAGATGTGGTGGCACAGGCCTGTAATCCCAGCTACTGGGGGTGGGGGTGGGAGATGCTGAGGTGGGAGGATCGCTTGAACCCAGGAGGTCAAGGCTACAGTGAGCCATGATTTCACCACTGTACTCCAGCCTGGGTGACAGAGCAAGACCCTGTCTCAAAAACAGAAAAAAGACTTAGTGCTCCTAGTAAGTTCAGAATGAAGCCCTCAGCAGATATGTGCCCCTAGAAATAAAGGCCAGAGGCTTAATTCTTCCATTGGTTAATTTTAGGTTTTAAGATGGCTTGGAGACCAAGAAGTCAGAAAATTACCCCCTTTCCAGATCTTTCACTCAAAAACCTCTACTATATACTCCTACAACCTCAAAAGGACTGGCAAAACTCACCAGCGCCACCAAACAAAATTTCTGTATCCGTCCAAGCTTACAGGGCTCTGAACATACCCTGAGAGTCAGCCATGTGAACTAAGAGTAAGGAAGGCCTCCCATGCAAGTACAGCCAGTTACATGTCCCAGCAGACAAGGACTGGGTCCAGGTCTTTCTGCCGTGCCAGGATGCAAACTGAGAGGGCCCCTGGGGCCCTTTCAAGGAAACTAATTTGACTCATTAGGGACTCTAATGGTCCCGTGTGTAACATAACTTCTTTCATTAGTCAGGCAAGTGCAAATGGTACTCCTGGCCAAAAAATAAATGGGTGATTCCCAAAATGCTATTGTTCCTTTTTCTGCCCCCTGAGCCTCCTAGGGGACAATGTCATTCGATTTAATCATAAACTTTCCTGTTTATCTGGGTTCATCTCAGGGACGATGGAGCTGTTAATGAAGATAGTTTTATTTATCACTTGTGTCTGACTACACTTAACACTGGACACTCAACCATGCACCTACAAAATGTGATAGAACGGTATGGACCACTGAGTAGGTTCCTGTCACACAGAACCCTTCAGAGAACCTACACTTGTGACTCGCCTTGTAAGACATCAATTCCAGGTCCGAATGTACTTCCCATTACCCCTAAACTCATGGCTAAGAATTCATCAACCACGTGCTAGAATACTTCAAATTTAGGGCATCTTCTTAATAGGGTAATTGCCCTTAATAAGCCAAACTTCACACTATGAAATTTTAAAAAATAACTCCATTCAGCCAATATTTAAAATACGTACTACAATTATGGATTTCACTCTGTCTTAGATTATTTGGGCTACTGTAACAAAACATCACCTGACAACAGAAGAATGAATAAAGACATCGTGGAGGCTGGGCGCAGTGGCTCATGCCTGTAATCCCAGCACTTTGGGAGGCCAAGGCGGACAGATCACCTGAGGTCAGGAGTTCGAGACCAACCTGGCCAATATGGTAAAACCCCGTCTCTACTAAAATTACAAACATTAGCCAGGCATGGTGGTAGGCACCTGTAATCTCAGCTACTTGGGAGACTGAGGCAGGAGAGTTGCTTGACCCCAGGAGGCAGAGGTTGCAGTGAGCCAAGACTGCATCACTGCACTCCGGCCTGAGCGACAGAGAGAGACTCTGTCTCAAAAAAAAAAAAAAAAAGAAAAGAAAAGAAAAAAGAACGTGTGCTATATTTGTGTATATACATAAATATTTGCATATATGTGTAAAATACAAATGCATTTACATATATATGTACCACAGTGTGTGTGTGTGTGTGTGTGTAAAATGGATATTTATTCCGCCTTAAAAATGGAGATCTTGGTCAGGCACAGTGGCTAACACCTGTGATCCCAGTGCTTTGGGAGGCCAAGACAAGAGAATCATTTGAGGCCAGGAATTCAAGATAACAGTGAGCCATGATCATGCCACTGCACTCCAGCCTAGGTAATAGAACAAGACCCTGTCTCTTTAAAAAAAAAAAAAAAAAAAAAAAAAAAGGCCAGCGCGGTGGTTCACGCCTGTAATTCTAGCACTTTGGAAGGCCCAGGCAGGCAGATCACCTGAGGTCAGGAGTTTGAGACCAGCCTGGCCAACATGGTGAAACACCATCTCTACCAAAAATAAAAAATAAAAAAAAGGCCGGGTGTGGTGGCTCATGCCTGTAATCCCAGCACTTTGGGAGGCTGAGACAGGAGGATCACCTGAGGGCAGGAAATCGAAACCATCCTGGCTAATGTGGTGAAACCCCATTTCTAGTAAAATACAAAAATTAGCGGAGCGTGGTGGTGAGCATCTGTAATCCCAGCTACTTGGGAGGCTGAGGTTGGAGAATTGCTTGAACCCGGGAAGTGGAGGTTGCAGTGAGCCAAGATTGCAGCACTACACTCCAGCCAGGGCGACAGAACAAGACTCCATCCCAGGGCAGGGAAAAAAAATACAAAAATGTAGCCAGGCATGGTGGCAGGAGCCTGTAGTACCAGCTACTCGGGAGGCTGAGGCAGGAGAATCACTTGAAACTGGGAACTGAAGGATGTAGCGAGCCGAGATCACACCACTGCACTCCAACCTGGGTGACAGAGCAAGAGTCTGTCTCCAAAAACAAAGGGCTCCTGTGATTTCCCATAACATGGATGAATCTGGAGAACATTGTGCTAAGTGAAATCAGCCAGACACAGACAGAAAAGTATTACATTATCTTACTTATAAGTTGAATCGGCCGGGCGCGGTGGCTCAAGCCTGTAATCCCAGCACTTTGGGAGGCCGAGACGGGCGGATCACGAGGTCAGGAGATCGAGACCATCCTGGCTAACACCGTGAAACCCCGTCTCTACTAAAAATACAAAAACTAGCCGGGCGAGGTGGCGGGCGCCTGTAGTCCCAGCTACTCGGGAGGCTGAGGCAGGAGAATGGCGTGAACCCGGGAGGCGGAGCTTGCAGTGAGCTGAGATCCGGCCACTGCACTCCAGTCCGGGCGACAGAGCGAGACTCCGCCTCAAAAAAAAAAAAAAAAAAAAAAAAAAAAAAAAAATAAGTTGAATCTAGAAAAAAAGAGTCAAATATGCAAAGATAGAGAATAAAGCAGTGGTTATCAGGGTTAGGGGGGTGGAGGGAAGTGTTACGGGAAGTCAGGGACCCCGAACGGAGGGACCGACTGAAGCCGCGGCAGAAGAACATAAATTTTGAAGATTTCATGGATATTTATTAGTTCCCCAAATTAATACTTTTATAATTCCTTACACCTGTCTTTACTGTAATCTCTGAACATAAATTGTGAAGATTTCATGGACACTTATCACTTCCCCGATGAATATCCTCGTGATTTCCTATGCCTGTCTTTACTTTAATCTCTTAATCCTATCATCTTTTTTGTAAACTGAGGAGGATGAATGTCGTCTCAGGACCCTGTGATTATATCAACGACCCAAATTGTAGAGCATGTGTGTTTGAACAATATGAAATCTGGGCATCTTAAAAAAAGAACAGGATAACAGCGATGTTCAGGGAACAAGAGAGGTAACTTTGAACTGGCCACCGGTGAGCCGGATGGAACAGAGCTATATTTCTCGTCTTTCAAAAGCAAATAGGAGAAATATGGCTGAATTCTTTTTCCCAGCAAGGAACATCTGTAGAAAGAGAATGCGCCCTGAGGGTAGGCCTACGAACGGCCCTCTGGCCCTCTCAAAGTGTGCCGTCTTTTATAGTCGAAGCCGAAGGGATAAAATAAGCCCCGGTCTCCTATAGTGCTCCCAGGCTTATTAGGATGAGAAAATTCCCACCTAATTAATTTTAGTCAGACAGGTTATCTGCTCTCAAACCCTGTTTCCTGATAAGATGTTATCAATGACAATGCGTGCCCAAAACTTCATTAGCAATTTTAATTTCGCCCCATCCTGTGGTCCTGTGATCTCACCCTGCCTCCATTTGCTTTGTGATATTTTATTATCTTGTGAAGTATGTGATCTCTGTGATCCACAACCTATTCATGCACTCCCTCCTCTTTTGAAAATCGCTAATAAAAATTTGCTGGTTTTACGGCTCAGGAAACATCACGGATCCTGCCGACAAGTGACGTCTCCCCCGGACACCCAGCTTTAAATTTCTCTCTCTTGTGCTCTTTCCCTTTATTTCTCAACCCAGCTGAGACACTTAGGAAATAGAAAAGAATCCACGTTAAACCTTGGGAGCGGGTTCTCCCGATAGGGAAGAAATGTAGGTTGGAAGTCACAAAGTAGCAGGTATGTAGGATGAACAAGTCTAAGGAGCTGATGTACAACACCATAGCTATAGTACGGCTAGAGTTAATAAAACTGTGCTGTATTTGGAATTCCTGCTAAATGATTAGATTTTACCTGCTCCTACCCCCTCTACACACAAAATGAGTTACCATGTGAGATGATGCATATGTTTATTTGCTCCACTCTAAAAATTATTTTGCTATCTATATGTATCCTGTAACATGATGTTGTGTACCTTAAATATACACAATAACGTTTATTGTTTTTAAAAAAATCATAAACGGGGTGGCTTATAAACAACAGAAGTTTATTTTTTTATAGTTCTAGAGGCTGGGAAATCCAAGATCAAGGCACCAAGAGATTCAGTATCTGGTGAGGGCCCACTTCCAGGTTCACAGATGCTGTCTTCTTGCTGTGTCCTCACATGTTGAAGGGGTGAGGGATCTCTCTGAGGCCTCTTTTACAAGGGCACTAGTCCCATTCATGAGCACTCCACCCTCATGACCTAATCACCTCCCAAAGACTCCATCTTCAAATTTTACCACTGAATGTATGTTAGGAGTTAACATATGAATTTGGGGGTGACACAGACATAGAGTCCATTACACACCCCAAATAATTCTCCATTATTCACTTCAATCACTACTACCACAACTCATCTAGAGAATCCCATGCAGCCCAGAAGAACTATCAGAGACCTAAAAGACTAGACTCTGAAGTCTGAAATACAGCCAACAATAATTGTTTTGTAGATGGTGTCCATGAAACATTCAGCTTTGCTTCCAATATGAGGTTCTTTGGGAATATCTCCTTTTGCTGGGCATACAATGAAAAACAAATAAGCTGGAATGTTCACAGTTGCCATTGTTTCTCTTGATAGCGTCAATATTTACTCTATATTGGGCTAAATCTGGGAAAGACAGAATGTTCATGGTAATTTTAACGTAAATTTAACATAACTTTAAAATTTTAACATCATTTTTATTAGCAAGGAAAGATTCTGTAACTTATTTGTTAGGGTTTTTGTGGGCTTCTCTCTGTAACCTTTACATTGTTTCTTTGTAGACAATCATTAGTGAGGGAAAGTTAGACCTAATGAATCCCACTTTGGAGTTTAAAATTATACATTCATCATCATGATAATTATTCTATATCCTCTCCACACCTGACATACTTGAAGATATAGTTCTATTTCTATTCCCCCAATGGTTGTATTCTAATTCATAGGATGGTCTAACAACTGATCTGTATCAAATGAGATAACTTCCTATAAATTACATCTTTTTATAAGACATATTATGATCATTATTGCCAGGCATTACTCTGTTGCTGTAGAACAGAAATTAATTCCTTCTCTTTGACAATAATTTGAGAATTTTTTGGAGGCAATAGTGGAAAGCCTTTTATAATAGTATTGAGGAAGATTAGAGAGGGAGTCATGGTCTTTGTTGGTTGCCTGCAAGGCACCAATTTCCCTCTCTTCCCTTTTCTAACAGTTTCCTAATTCAGGTTCCAGTATAATTCTTCTCTTGTACTTCAGGGAACACTGTTATACCTAGCTTCAGAGGAAGACTATGTTGAATGAAGGGTAATGCCATCTTCCTTGCCACAGTGACTGGTACAGGAACCCAGGCCTAAGCTTATGTGCATGTGGCATTCCTTTGACCACAAGTAGTAGTTCAGGAATGACATGAGAACCAGTTTAAGCCAATGAGACATAAGAGGACACATGGAGAACCTTTTGAGAGTTTTCCTCTCTGTCTTTGGGCATTAAGGAGAGCAGATGTGAAGGTAGCATTTGGTCATGAGAAAAGCCAATGTGAAAGTGAATCCAGCCAGGCACAGTGGTTCATGCCTATAATCCCAGCACTTTGGGAGGCCAAGGCGGGTGGGTCACTTGAGGTCAGAAGTTTGAGACCACCCTGGCCAACATGGTGAAACCCTGTCTCTACTAAAAATACAAAAATTAGCCAGGCATGGTGGCTTGCACCTGTAGTCCCAGATACTTGGGAGGCTGAGGCAGGAGAATCGCTTGAACCAGGGAGGTGGAGGTTGCAGTGAGCTGAGATTGCACCACTGCACTCCAGCCTGGGTGACAGAGCAAGACTGTCTCAACAAACAAACAAACATTAGCTAGGCTTGGTGGTGCACACTTGTAGTTTCAGCTACTCAGAAGGCTGAGGTGGGAGGATCACCTAAGCCCAGGAGGTTGAGGCTGCAGTGAGCCGCGATTACACCGCTGCACTCCAGTCTGGGTGACAAAGTGAGGCCCTGTCTCAAAAAGAAAAAATAGAAAGAAAATAGATCCAACAAACAGGAATAAATAACAGTCCTGGCAGCCTGCATCAGGCAAAACCTGAAGCCTGCCCTACTCTGGACTTCCGTTATGTAAATTCCCAGTTACATAAGCCAATGAAAACTAAGCAGAGTCTGGTTTTCTGTTACTTTCAAAAAACATTCTAAATGAAATAGTGAGTTAGTTTTAATTTTATTTCACTTTTGAAGTATTTTAGAGCCTTAATTCACAACTGTAATTCCAGCACTTTGGGAAGCTGTGGTGGGCAAATCACCTGAGGTCAGGAGTTCAAGACCAGCCTGGCCAACATGGTGAAACCTTGTCTCTAGTAAAAGCACAAAAATTAGCCAGGCATGTACAGTGAGTGCCTGTAATCGCAGCTACTTAGGAGGCTGAGGCAGGAGAATTGCTTGTCCCCGGGAGGTGGAGGTTGCAGTGAGTCAAGATCATGCCACTACACTCTAGCCTGGGCAGTAAGAGCGAGACTCCGTCTCAAAAAAAAAAAAAAAAAAAAAAAATTATAAGCATACGGTAAAATTCAAGCAGTGTAAAAGAGCAATCAAAGTAAATGTCCCTCTCATTTCAGGCATCATTCATCTCTCCAGAGTCAACCTCAGAACAAGTTTCGTGTGTGTGTGTATATGTGTGTGTGTGTGTGTGTGTGTGTGTGTGTGTGTTTCATTTCTGCTCAAATACAAGACAATATACACATTGTTTTACATCTTGTTTATTGTACTTTGTATATCTTTCAATCAATACATATAGATCTATCTCCCTTTTTAAATACTGCCTGATACTATATTGTATGGATATATCACAATTCATTTAACCAATTCTAATTTTTTACCATTATAAATAGTGATGAAATGGACATCTTTAAATTTACATCTTTAGACAAAGTTGTGAATAGAAATCTGAGGATATATTCCTAGAAATGGAATAACTGATTCAAAAAAATGCATTTTACATTTTAACAGCAATCTCCAAAATTTCTTCTAAAGAGGTTCTATACATTTACATTCAAGAATAAGATAGTTTTAGATAATAGAAAAAGTTCTATCCACCCTCATAGATTTCCAAAAGCCTTAGCTGTTGTCTGTTTCAAAATTAGCAGACATTATGGTCATCTCCTATATGCTAGGCACTTTGCTAAGCACTTAATATACACTGGCTTATTTAATAATCAGAACAGTCCTGTAAGGCACAAAAGGATGAAGCAATATACCCAAGGTCACACAGATAGTAAGGAACGAAAGAATTAAGTAACATACCAAGGTCACATAGCCAGGAAATGGTGAGGCTGAGACTAAACACTCATAAACTGACTTCAGAGCTCATGTGTCAGATACTATCCTGTCTCACTACTTTACTTTGAGTTTTATATTTATCAAAGTAATATGTATATATGGTTAAAATTTTTTCATCTTATAAAAGCAACTATAATGAGAGACAATAGTCATCTGCTCCCCAGAAACCACATTTTTTTTTTTTTTTTTTTTTTTGAGACGGAGTCTGGCTCTGTCGCCCAGGCTGGAGTGCGGTGGCCGGATCTCAGCTCACTGCAAGCTCCGCCTCCCGGGTTTATGCCATTCTCCTGCCTCAGCCTCCGAGTAGCTGGGACTACAGGCGCCCGCCACCTCGCCCGGCTAGTTTTTTGTATTCTTTAGTAGAGACGGAGTTTCACCGTATTAGCCAGGGTGGTCTCGATCTCCTGACCTTGTGATCCGCCCGTCTCGGCCTCCCAAAGTGCTGGGATTACAGGCTTGAGCCACCGCGCCCGGCGAAACCACAGTTTTTAATCACTGTGATTTTACTTCTAGTAGAGACTTCCATACATCTAAATAACATGTTCATATTTTCATTGCTTGATTTATTTGTTGATCTCCCACTTTAAAAGGTGAGGATTTAACTCACTCATCTCTTTCCATTTTTCCTCTTCTAGATATTTGATTGTTGTGTCATTTTTTAAACTTTGTAATATTTAAGCTTTTATTTCTTGTTCTCTTACTCAAAGACAGTATTTCTTAATTCCCCATTATGTTTTTTTTAAAAAAAGGTTATTAGTGTCCCTATGCTTCCATTTACTTCTCTTCTTCAACTTTTACCTACCAATTTCTATCAGCTTTATCTTTCTTTTATATTGTCAAGAATGGTTTATATTCTGTTCTGTGGCCATAACATAGTAACATTTTCTGTATCTTGTCTATAAATTGATTCTAAAAGTTGAATCATAATTAATAACACATTTATTATTTACACTATAAAGGTATTGTTCAATAGACAGCCAGGAAGTTTGCTTTTTTCAAACTGTAGATTTCATTTAGGATTGCGTATACATGAAGGAGAATACTTCTGACATCATGGTCAACTAGATTGTTTTGTTTTGATTTTGTTTTTTGAGATGGAGTTTTGCTCGTCTCCCAGGCTGGAGTGCAATGGCATGATCTCGGCTCACTGCAACCTCTGCCTCCCGGGTTCAAGTGATTCTCCTGCCTCAGCCTCCCAAATAGTTGGGACTACAGGTGTGCACCACCACACATGGCCAGATTGTTTTTTATACTCTGCCTTCCACTGTATTGTATTTCCTTGTACTGTATTGTATTTCCTTTATACTCTGCCTTATACTGTATTGTATTTTCCTTTTACTCTAAATACAATATAATCCTTGTACTATAAATACAATATACAATTAAATTATACTGTATTTTAGATTGATTAATATTAGTAATACAACTTTATTTCAGCATTTTTGCTTTCCTGGAGTTTCTAATTGCCTTTTTTTCTTGAAAAAAAGAACATGCTTACTTTGTCATATCCAAATATCTTCCAACATTTTATTTATTCTACCTATGACATGGGATTCTTTCCTTTCTTGCTGAAGATGTTCTTTTTAGTCCCCACTGAATTCTTGTTCCAATTTGGAAAGACTTATTTCTAGGCCTGCAGTACCCAAAATAAGTTCTTTTTATTGAACTCCTGAGTAGTTCCACATTTTCTGTATTCTAAGTCATTTTCTTTCTGATTTCCCTCCCTCTTACTTTTTTCTTGGGTACATCAAGTAACTTCCTAAGAAAAGGAGTTTCTGAGACCTAAAGTATCTTTATCTTCTTTTCATGCTTACTTGATGGTTTGACTCCAAGTTCTCCAGTCTCAGAGTTTCTCTGAAGTGCCGCTGGTTAAATTCATTCCTACTGCCACTGTAGCCTCTCTTGATTGTATCTGGGTTATGGCTTCCTTCCTTCTGTTTAATCCGTTACATGATTCCATCTCTTTTCTGACTTCCATAAATTTAAAACAAATCTCATCTGTTGGTGATTCTCATTCCATTCTCTTCCTTCTTGTGATTTTATTTCCTTTCCAATTTTTGTTCCTTTATTGTCATTTTAATGGCGTCCAGATCAAATACATGTGTATAGTCTGCCATTGAAAATGGAAGCTTCTCTCTTGTCCTTTTTATTTTTTAGAGTCGCAAAGATTGTGTTGTTGGTTGTCATCAAGCATAAGAATCCACCTTTCTACTTTTTCCATGAACTAGGCACTATAATGTGTGCCTGTAATTGCAGCTACGTGGGAGGCTGAGGTGGGAAGATCACTTGAACCCAAGGGTTTGTGACCAGCCTGGGAAACACAGCAAGACTCCATCTCAAAAAAGAAAAAAAAAAGTGGCTCATGGTAAGATCTAACCTCTTATATAATTATATAAAATTGAACTATATAGGTGGGAATAAAATGTTACTTTCCAAAAATATTATGCAGTTAGCACTTCAACATGGTTTTAAAGTCTCACCGTAGATCTCATAGGAGTTCAATTGTCTATTTGTCACCAAAGTATTTAAGGAAATAACTGAATGGGAATTCCTATTAAGCACTGGTAACAGCCTGAACCTTTTGTAGCATTGATGGAGTATGATTTAGGATGGAGTCATACTAGTCTGGAACTAAGTGAGTGCGAGTAGAATGAAATGATGCGGCCGGGCGCGGTGGCTCAAGCCTGTAATCCCAGCACTTTGGGAGGCCGAGACGGGCGGATCACGAGGTCACGAGATCGAGACCATCCTGGCTAACATGGTGAAACCCCGTGTCTACTAAAAAATACAAAAAACTAGCCGGGTGAGGTGGCCGGCGCCTGTAGTCCCAGCTACTCGGGAGGCTGAGGCAGGAGAATGGCGTGAACCCGGGAGGCGGAGCTTGCAGTGAGCTGAGATCCGGCCACCGCACTCCAGCCTGGGTGACAGAGCGAGACTCTGTCTCAAAAAAAAAAAAAAGAATGAAATGATGCATTATTCATATTTTGTTACTATTAGCAATTAATTACAAACGTATTACCAAGAAGTAGTGGTGTGCTAGTAAATGTTTGAAAACTGACTCTTCAGGGAATAAAAGTGTGCATACATATTTATGTGTGTGTATATATAAGTTTATTATAAATTTTGTGACATAAAAGATATACAACATATAATTTACAAATAATAATAAAATATACAATACTTTTATTGTAACTTCCATGTAGCCAATGGATTTGTGAAGAATGTGTTTGTAAGAATTTTTGCCAAACTTTTGTTTCTGTAGCCAACATATGGTTACAATTGAGCAATGATTTGACAAATGGAGTTGCATCTCAATCTGCTAATTCTTTCCCCAGTAAATCTTTTGTCATTAAATCTGACATGTGTACTTTTTTTTCATGATGGCTTCATTTAACAACCAGCTTGCAAAATTCCTGAAAATTTAATACTCAGCTCTCACAATCTGGTACAAGCCAACTCCAGCACACCATCACTTACAAACTCTACTTCTCTGACTTGAAGGACAAAATGAGGAACCATCTATTTTTGTTATCCAAATCATACTTCTCCAACATGAAAATATCTTTCTTCTCTGTAATCCCATCTCTCTGACCATTCCCACATTCCACCATAGGAAATCCATACACCTCAGGGACTAGGTAGTCAGACCTGCCTCTAGAAGAGAAAACCAGAAATTTGGCTCAAAGTGGCACATTGGGCCAGATCTAGGCTGTTGCTGGTGTCATAGCCACATGATGGCACTATTGAAACACAGGTGTTGGCCGGGCGCGGTGGTTCAAGCCTGTAATCCCAGCACTTTGGGAGGCCGAGGCGGGCGGATCACAAGGTCAGGAGGTCGAGACCATCCTGGCTAACATGGTGAAACCCCGTCTCCACTTAAAAAATACAAAAAACTAGCCGGGCGAGATGGCGGGCGCCTGTAGTACCAGCTACTCGGGAGGCTGAGGCAGGAGAATGGCGTGGACCCGGGAGGCGGAGCTTGCAGTGAGCTGAGATCCGGCCACTGCACTCCAGCCTGGGCGACAGAGCGAGACTCCGTCTCAAAAACAAAACAAAAAAAACCCAAAAAAACAAAGAAACACAGGTGTTGCAGCTGCCTCAGTACCCCCCTCCACACCCAGCCCCCAGCTTGTCCTCAGTCATGCAAAGGCTACATCTCTTCTAGAAACCTCACATCCCTGTCTCCTTTCACACGCAGTTCCTTTCAAGTGCAGGAAGTTCCCTAAGTGCCAAAAGCCCGTGGGCATTCTGCTTGCCTAAAAGTCCTATCATAGGACCTTCCTGTTGCATCTGTCCTGGCAACTTCTACCTTTTGACATCTGATTTTTAGACTCTGTCATCCATAAGTCACCAGGGCCCTCTATGTCTCTCATTGATGCAGGCAATGCTTTGTCCGAATACCATTCCAGGGCCTGGGTTCAAGTTCTTGTAATTTGTGTGTCCTTATGTATTTGTGTCTTTCTGTCTTCCATTGTTTACTTTATCTGCATGGCTTGTTCCGTATGAGATCCCAATGGGAAAACTTGATTGTTTATCATTTTCCATAAGAAATGTAACACAACTCAGCATTTCTGTGTTTCAGTAGCCTCATTGAAGTGCTCCCAGTTTCATATAAATATCCCAGAGAAAGACTCTAATTGGCCCAGCTTGGGTCATATGCCTACTACTGGGCCAGTGTGTGGCCAGGAGGATGGAATACTATGAATGATTAGACCTGCATCACATGATAACTTCTATGATGGTAAGAATATAAATGAAAACCCGGAACTGCATGGAGTGAAGGAGGAGCAGTATCCTCAAAGAAGTGGGAAAGTATTACCTGAAGATGGGAGACAGAAATACTGAGAGAATAAATGCAACAAACATTCCCTACTGGTAGAGATTTGACCCTTCCTTATGGCTAGTTCTCACTTTTGGGATGTTTTACAATTCATGGAGAAAATAGGGAATGATATGCTTTGGGAAAGAATGGTAAAATGAAAACATATTTACCATAAAGTGATGCTAAAGAATGTCCTTTGAAGCATTCCTTTGAAATATTAGCTTATCTATTATGAAGCTTGGATTTTCACCCATATCATTGGCATTATCAAAGCGGGGGCATGATTTTGGCATCCTTTCAAACTCTCTGACATGTGGAGTTACTTTAAATTCTCCCTTAATATGCTATCATTATAATTTAGGAGCTTCAGTGGAAAATAAATCAGAAGCTGCCTTATACTACTTCAGTAGAGTCCAAAATGGAAAATAATCCCACTGCTTTTATTCTGCTATTCTAGTTTTATATTTTCGTCTTACAGACTTTTCATCTCTAAAATTCAAAACATATAGATTAAAATAAAGAAAAGAACTCAACTTTGGAATTGAGTTCTGCCAATAGCGGGGCGTGTTCATGAAGGAGTTCCTTTTGCCCTACTGATTTTCTGGAAGGTCTGATGCTGTCTGCATGCCTCACCACCGGAAGCCTATCTTTTATCTTGCATCTTCATAGCACATGCACTTTAAAAAAGAGTTCAGGGGAGTAGGCTTCAAACTGGATACTCATATTCCTAGGGTACATGAAGACTTTACAAAAGCATATGGTGATGGATAATGCAATCAGTTTCCGGATTCCCAACTTCTACAACTTGGTTTCCTGAGAGCCCTCCTCTTAAGGCCTGCCAATATCTGCCTTTACATGTTCACCCTTCTTCCATCTCAGAGAAGACATAGACTTGTCTCTCTCCCAACCTGAATCTTACCTTGGTGCATTGCTCTGGGGTATACAAATCTTGAGGATAACTCATAAGGGGATAATTTAAAATGTACTGCTTCTGAGGGAGCTTCTTCTCATTCCTCCCCAACAGAAAAAGAAAGAAACAGAGCGAGAGAGAGAGAGAGAGAGGAAGAAAGGAAGGAAGGAAGGAAGGAAGGAAGGAAGGAGAGAGAGAAAGAAAACAAGAGTAAAGAAAGTATCAGTAAAAATTACTAAAACCTAACCGGGCACAGTGGCTCACGTCTGTAATCCCAGCACTTTGGGAGGCCGAGGCGGGCAGATCATGAGGTCAGGAGATCGAGACCATCCTGGCTAACATGGTGAAACCCCGTCTCTACTAAAAACACAAAAAAATTAGCCGGGCGTGGTGGTGGGCACCTGTAGTCCCAGCTGCTCGGGAGGCTGAGGCAGGAGAATGGCGTGAACCCGGGAGGCGGAGCTTGCAGTGAGTGGAGATCACGCCACTGCACTCCAGCCTGGGCGACAGAGCGAGACTCCGTCTCAAAAAAAAAAAAAAAAAATTGCTAAAGCCTTATTTTATCCAGGCAACAAACTCTTGGCAAATCTCCATGCCTTCTCTCTCTACCTTGTCTCTGTCTCTCTCTTATAGAATTAAGATTCACAATAATATGCCATTCATTTAAATTTTGAAATGATAGGCAGTAAGTCTGATTTAGCTGATTGGTTTGACAGGGAAGACTGGCTTCTCCAGTAATGTATTTGTGCGGTGGACTTATTCCATAAAGTGAATGAGCTAAACCTGCAGCTCCAAGAATTTGATAAAAATAAAATTAGGCCAGCCACTGTGCCTAAGGCCTGTAATCCCAGCACTTTGGGAGGCTGAGGGGGAGGATCACTTGAGGCCAGAAATCCAGATCAGCCTGGGCAACATAGTCAGACTGCCACCCCGCTCCCCTAACTCCATCTCTACAAAATAATGAAAAATAAGCTGGGCACAGTGCTGTGTGCCTGTAGTTTTACTACTTGGGAGGTTGAGGCAGGAGGATCTCTTGACCCCAGGAGTTTGAGGCATCAGTAAGCTATGATCAAGCCACTGCACTCCAGCCTGGGCCATAGACAGAAAGACCTTGTCCCAAAAAATAAAGTACATATTCAAATTACAGTACACCGGAAAATACATTATTTGCAGTGACTTAAACTTGATACAATGTTTTAGATATCCATGTAAAATGTTCAAGAGATCCATTGTTTTTCAAAATGCTTTTGAGACTAAATTTGCAAAGAATTTTGAAGGTCCTGGGTCTAAAGAACCAGAAAAATACTTTAAACAGTTTAAACTCTATTAAGAAAATATAACTATATACTTACAGCCATAATTATTAAAAATACCCCATTGAAAAGAGAAGGATGGAAAAGAACATAATGTGTTAGTAAAATTTCAGTTAACTAAGCAAACTTTTTTTTTTTGAGACCGAGTCTCGCTCTGTCACCTGGGCTGGAATGCAGTGGCGCGATCTTGGCTCACTGCAACCTCTGCCTCCCAGGTTCAAGCGATTCTCCTGCCTCAGCCTCCCAAGTAGCTGGGATTACAGGAGCCCACCACCACACATGGCTAATTTTTTGTATTTTAATAGAGACGGGGTTTCACTATGTTGGCCAGGCTGGTCTTGAACACCTGACCTCATGATCCGCCTGCTTTGGCCTTCCAATGTGCTGGAATTACAGGCATGAACCACCGTGCCCAGCCCTTTTTTTACTCTTGAGTCTAGTCAAATGTGGGGATTTTCCTGTTGAATATAGAATTTGGCCAGAGGACATACTAGCTTTCAGTCCTACCATCTTTTAGCCTGTTTGCTTATGCTGTAGGTGGGAAGTGCCTGGTGTCTAAATTCTATTTTCCCAATATTTAAGCCCATTATACTTATATTTTAACCCCTACAAGAGTGAAAGTTTGTGATTGCAGTTCTCTTGGTGGTGATTTTTCCCTTCTGCTAAATATTTCTTCAAAAAAGAAGAAAATAGCAATTTCCGCATAGTCTGGTAGATCCCATGACTATTTCTACTCTATGAAAAAGTAAATCGCGAAAGTACTACTAACTTTTACTTTCCCTCTTCCACCTCTGCTGCTTAGATACCTTAGGGTCACTTAACACAATTATAATGCAAAATTAATTGCTAAGGTTTGATTATATTAAATTGCTGGATAGTTTCACTGACCCAGAGCCAAACTGGTTTTTCTACCAGAATTTTCCTCCCTGTTTCTAATAACTAAAAAAAAAAAAAAAAAAAAAAATTGGAACATATAAAGACTGTAAATACTAAGCAGCACAATTTTCTCCACAAACGGTACCCTCTTACCCATTAATTTGCTGACAGCTGAGAGAAAAATTTAGCAGGGACAGGGAGACCCCTGAGAGCTAGAGGGAGGGAGAAGAAGTGACTGCAAAGAGAAAGGGAGCTATTTGGAGATGTGCATGTGCCAGAGACAAACTTCCTATTGCATAAGCTTGCTTCTGGCCAAGCCAGGCCTTGAGGACAAGGCCCTCTTTAATCACCACATTTAACCTGGGATGACCTTGGTTTGGGGAGACATAGTAATGTATTGATATATATTTGGAACAGGGGGTTAATTTTAATTTAGCTTTTCTGCACTTAATTTTTATTTTCTATCTGCCGTGTAGGCAAAGCCCTTGCAATAATAAACTAGGTGCAGCTGCAGCTTTTGGGACAAAATCGAGCTTTGAAAAGATATTCTAGCTGTAGACTTGGAAGAGTTTTCTTTTTTTCTCTTGTTTCCATAATATTTTGATGTAGTGGCTGATTCATCTATATTTTGCACTTGCATCCTGGAAAGATTTTTCTGTTGACTCATTTGAGGAGTAAAAACTCCCCAATTTTTTTTCAAGAATATAATCCCAAAAGGGTAATTACCTGTTCCCTGTGGTGATGGGAACATTTTCTAGTCTCATAAGCAGAGACTGCAGAGCACAGCCAATGAACAATGAATAACTGTTAATAAGGATAAAACCATACATAAGCAAAATTAAAGTATGATTCATTATAAATTATAATGGTGCACATGTTACCAAGAAGAAACAAGTTAATTACTCATGTAATATATTTTAAAATGATAAGAAAATCATTCATTGGTCCAGAACTCTTCCTCAGCTCAGATTAAATGAAGATTTAAATGCAGTTAAGTGTATACACGTGCACTAGAGAGTAGACAGAATCTTCTTGCCAACTGCTTCATACTAATAAGGACACTGAGGTCACCGAGGAATTCACTGAGACTCTGTCTACGCAAGGGCTCAAAGTCATCAGTTTTGACACAGTTCCTTACAAATCTGTTTTCACTATCATGTAGGAATAATCATAATTTTATAAAATCAGTATAGTCTACCTTACAACTTTTGCAACCCAATAAGCATCCCCCCAATTCCCCCAGTTCCTCAGCAGATACTGTTAAAGTAAAGCTTTTTTTTTGCCTAGCTTTTTTTTTTTTTTTTTTTTTTTTTTTGAGACGGAGTCTCGCTCTGTCGCCCAGGCTGGAGTGCAGTGGCCGGATCTCGGCTCACTGCAAGCTCTGCCTCCCGGGTTCACGCCATTCTCCTGCCTCAGCCTCCCGAGTGGCTGGGACTACAGGCATCCGCCACCTCGCCCGGCTATTTTTTTTAGTAGAGACGGGGTTTCACTGTGTTAGCCAGGATGGTCTCGATCTGCTGACCTCGTGATCCGCCCGTCTCAGCCTCCCAAAATGCTGGGATTACAGGCTTGAGCCACCGCGCCTGGCCATGCCTAGCTTTCTAAGGTTAGTTTAATCAACACTGAATTATGTATTGACTTACTTCTTCAAGGCACCAAACCTATTTTCCATCAAGAGAATAGGAGAATGATGTACCAGAAAGCATACTGCAGACTAGAGGACTGACTCAACGTTTTAGCATGATATGGGATGAAATACAGCATAAGAAAGTGCAGGCAAGGAGGAAACATATGGTTGTGAAATATATCTTGTCTGGAAACACAAATTTAAAATTCCCTTCCATAATCTCTGATCAAGACGGCAGAATGAGTTTACTTGGAAGCAACATCCTACTCGCAAGAAAACCACTCTCTGCCCTCCACAACATCACAGACAGAATGTTTATTTTAATAAATGTATACTTTAAAGTGTTAAAGAAAAAAGTATTCAAAGATGCTAGTTAAAGCATGCTAAAGAAGACTTTATTCAGGAACACTGCAATAAGTGTAAGAACCATGGCAAGGGGATTTTGCAGTGGAGGAGAGAGATTGGGTTCAACTCTGAATACAACACAGGCAAGTGGGAATTTATAGCCAAGAAGCAAGGTAGGGCTCAATGGATAAAAAATTACTAAGAGGAAACATTAATGTTGAGGGGGATTCTGGTGAAATTGACCTAACAGGATTCTTGCTGAAGACAGGCCAGGACGATCAGACATCTCCTGCTGGATGGCGGAGTTTGAGGAACCTGATCAAGCTATTGAAGGTGATAGGATATGCAGGGTGGGGAGTTCTTGCTAAACCGACTTAGCAGGGCTCTTGCCAAAATTAGATTTTACAAGGAAGAGCGTAGATGGGCCTAGGAGAAGGTTCAGGAGACTGACTAAAGTTTGGTCAAGCAAAGAATCTTTGTCAAAAGACACCTCCAAGTTCCAAAATGAGAAGTTTAAAATGGCATTTAAAATATGTCTGTATGTACACATGGAGAAATAAGAAATATGATAAACTTATATATTTTCTTGTAGAGAAGTTTGTGATACGTTAACTAAAAAATAGTAAATTGTAGATTCACTTTTATAATTCTATTTCACAGAAAACAAATTCAAAAATCAATCTGTGTTTGTGTGTGTGATAAGCAAATTATATAGGCTAGATTATATTACATAATTTGTGAAATGATGCATGTTGGTCACTTAACATGTTAGCCTTAGATGGCAGAGACAGAATATAGAGATAAAATAGTTTTTTGACTTTTAAAAAGAGACAGGGTCTTGCTGTGTTGTCCAGGCTAACTGGAACCCCTAGACTCAAGTAATCCTCCTATCTTAGGCTCCTAAGTAGCTGGGACCACAGGCCATGTGCCAGGAAAAATTGTTTTTTTTAAAATGTAACTTTGTATAATCTCAGTTATTACAACTAGCCTGTAACATCATTTCTATAGTTTGAAAACCCCCAAATTAAGGAAAGTATAAAAAACTACACGCCTAAGTTTTATGTAGTTTCTAGATTCAGCAGTAAATTTCATACTGATTCAGGATTCATTTGTAAATTTTCCAAATTTCATCTAATTATAAAAATATTAAATATTCCTTTGGGAGGCCGAGACGGGTGGATCACGATGTCGGGAGATCGAGACCATCCTGGTCTACACGGTGAAACCCCGTCTCTACTAAAAAAAATACAAAAAGCTAGCCGGGCGAGGTGGAGGGCGCCTGTAGTCCCAGCTACTCGGGAGGCTGAGGCAGGAGAATGGCGGAAACCCGGGAGGCAGAGCTTGCAGTGAGCTGAGATCCGGCCACTGCACTCCAGCCCGGGCGACAGAGCGAGACTCCGTCTCAAAAAAAAAAATATTAAATATTCATTTAAGAAATACTGAACAACACAGAAAATCACACAAACCCAAAGGAAATAGGTAACATCAATAATTCCAACTCTTGGAGATAAATACTATGAATATATTTTGGTGTAATTATTTCTGGTCTTTTTTTTTTTTCTGTGTGCGCTATGTGTATGTTTGTATATTTAAAACAAAATTAAAAAAAATACTGTCTATACCCCACTGTTTTTGAAGCCCAACAAAGGTTTTCCAAAAAATCAAATATCCTTCTTTAGCAGCAGTATAGTGACTATACTGTACACTATAAGGGCAAGGATTATATTTGACTAAAATGAAACGGTGATTTAAACACAAAAGCAGGAAGTTCAGGGATGGTATGGTGGTTCCTTGATGTCAAGACTGACTATGTAATTGTGGGACCCAGCGCAAAATGAAAACGTGGGGCCCCTGTTCAAAATTTTAAAATGTTTCATTAAGAGTACTGAAATATTTTTGGTGGCTCAAGCTTGTAATCCAGGCACTTTGGGAGGTCTACGCGGGCAGATCACCTGAGGTCAGGAGTTCAAGACCGGCCCGGTGAAGATGGTGAAATCCCGTCTCTACAAAAATACAAAAATTAGCTGGGCATGACGGTGGGTGCCTGTAATCCCAGCTACTCAGGAGGCCGAGGCAGCAGAATCGTTTGAACCCGGGAGGCAGAGGTTGCAGTGAGCCGAGATTACACCACTGCACTCCAGCCTGGGTGACAGAGTGAGACTCTGTCTCAAAACAAACAAACAAAAAAAGAGTACTGAAATATAAAGATTTTTCTTTTCTACTGAGACCTCTCTCTTGACTTGCCCTGGTGTTTTTTAAAATTTCCTATTTTAATGTTGTTCTAAGTAACAAAAAATACATAAAAACTTAAATTGATAGCATGAATTTTACCCTTCATCTTTATATTAAGCAATGCTAGTTTTAAATGCAAATATAAGAACATTTAATGTATGTACTTGAGATCACTGAAATCACATAATTCATATTTTACAGCATGTGTGTGCATTTGTACTTTGTTCTTAACCAGAAGAATGAAAATGTTGCCCAAAATGAAATTAACTGTTTTTATTTCACTTCTTGATACGAGCACCTTCTACCAACACTCTCTACCTTTGGCTTACTGATGAGTAAGGAAGGACTGAAATTAAAAGGAACTATGGGCTGTCTATCTTCCCTTTTCCTTCTATGCTATTATTTTCAGGGTAAGTTGTTGACTACTACAGGGAAGTAACGTAAGTAAAAAATGACACAACAGGATTCCTTGATTGTTTATGTTTCTAGAAATGCCACTGCCTTCTTTCTGCATAGCAAGTTCTAGTTCAGATGGGAAGTGTGGCCTCTTGGGGCCATCAGTACTCCAATTAATTAGTCACAGATCTAACACATTCTCCATGTACACTCTGAGTCTCACTGAACTCCCACTCACTGTGGGGTCTCTGGAATTCAGAGCTCATGGGGCTACATGCAAATAGGGCAACAAGAAACAGCAGATGTGCTGATTGTGTGTAACTTCTCTTCTCACATTCATGCTTCCTTGTTCTACTAGACTTTATGTAGAAAGCACAACCTCAGGCTGGGTGTGGTGACTCATGCCTGCAATCACAGCACTTTAGGAGGCCAAGGCAGGCGGATTACTTGAGCTCAGGTGTTTGAGAGCAGCCTGGGCAATGTGTCAAAACCCTGTGTCTACAAGAAATGAACAAAACAAAACAAAACAAAACAAAAATGGACTTGGAGGCGCATGCCTGTAGTCCCAGCTACTTTGGAGACTGAGGAGAGAGGATCACTTGAGCTCAGGAGGCAGAGGTTGCAGTGAGACTGCACTGCAGCCTGGAAAATAGAGGGAAATCCAGTCTCAAAAAAACAAAACAAAACCAAAAAATACAATGTCAAAGATAACAGTTATTAAGAATTTCAAGGCAGCAATAATAGACCATTGAACGGGCCGGGCGCGGTGGCTCAAGCCTGTAATCCCAGTACTTTGGGAGGCCGAGACAGGCGGATCATGAGGTCAGGAGATCGAGACCATCCTGGCTAACACGGTGAAACCCCGTCTCTACTAAAAAAAATACAAAAAACTAGCTGGACGAGGTGGCAGGCGCCTGTAGTCTCAGCTACTCGGGAGGCTGAGGCAGGAGAATGGCGTGAACCCGGGAGGCAGAGCTTGCAGTGAGCTGAGATCTGGCCACTGCACTCCAGCCTGGGCAACAGAGCCAGACTCCGTCTCAAAAAAAAAAATAAAATAAAATAAAGAAATAGACCATTGAATGACATGTGAGGCCCTTCTGAGCAGAGGTCCTTGTATGACTACACACTCCAAATCTTCCAGGATTTGGTCTTCTTTTATCTTTTTCCTCCTTCATATGAGGGTCTCCAACCTCAAGGTCACTTCATGGTCCAAGCTGACTGTTGAAGTTCAACATCAGCAAAAGGGGTGCAAAGGAGTCTCCCCTTTAGGCTGAATCAGTTTCCTCAAGGGAGACTTCGAAGAAGCCTGGCTCTGCTTTCATCTCATTAGCCAGAACTTAGTCATGGGACTACACTTAACTTGAAGGACAGCTGGAAAATGTAGTCTTTTTGCTGCATACATGGCCACCTAGCAATAAATAAGGCTGTTACTAAGAAATAAAGGTGAATGGATATGGGTAGGCAACAAACAGTCCCTGCCATACCAACCAAAAAAATATGTAAACAAACCTTAATTTTTATTTACATGGGTTGTATCTGATTTTTCACCATTATCAACATTACTTCCAAACTTTTCAATTGTGTCTCGCTCTAAATTTTTAAAAAACACATCCTAAATAACAAGTATACTTCTTTGGAATAATTTTCTGTTTATTAAATCAAATTAAATAATATGTATTTAATTAAGGTTGCAACAATAACAGTTGAGTTCGTTTTAAAAAGGAGGGCAATTGAATGTTTATATTGATATTTAGTCCTGACATAAACTTGACCTTGTGGGTCAAGCAATAGATGGCTAAGATAAAGATATATTAAATTATGATTTTCTTTCTTTCTCTCTCTTTCTTTTCTTTCTTTCTCTTTCTTTTCTTTTCTTTCTTTCTTTCTTTCTTTTTTTTTTTTTTTTTTTTTTTTAG
>NW_016807364.1:657160-660009 GCF_001698545.2 Rhinopithecus bieti
ATGGTCTCGATCTCCTGACCTCATGATCCACCCGTCTCGGCCTCCCAAAGTGCTGGGATTACAGGCTTGAGCCACCGCGCCCGGCCTCTTTCTTTCTTTCTCTCTTTCTTTCTTTTCTTTCTTTCTTTCTTCTTTCCTTTCTTCTTTTTTGAGACAGTCTCCCTCTGTCACCCAGCTGAAGTGCAGTGGCACAATCTTGGCTCACTGCAACCTCTGTTTCCTGGGTTCAAGTGATTCTCATGCCTCAGCCTCCCGAGTAGCTGGGACTACAGGTATGTGCCACCACACCCAGCTATTGTTTTGTATTTTTAGTAGAGATGGAGTTTCGCCATATTGGTCAGGCTTGTCTCAAACTCCTTACCTCAAGTGATCTGCCTGCCTTGGCCTCCCAAAGTGCTGGAATTTCAGGCCTAAGCCACCATGCCTGGCCTAAATTATGATTGTCTGTTCCTGTACAGTGTTGCTAATTAATGTGTGACTACATTACATAAAGCAAAAGTGATGTAAGCAGCTTCTAAAGGTTGCTGATTTTTTAAAGATCATTTATGTCTACCTAAATCAATCTACTGCCAATATCTGGATGCATTGTATCATCTTGCATTAATGTTATCTACTTGAAGCATTCCAGATAACTAAATTTAAATGAGAAATAGCTATTGTTCGTTACTGCATTAGCATTTTACATGGCATATAATCAAGCTGTTCTTTAATTGGTGAAAACTAGTTCTCTGTCTGGTGTTAGTAACTTAAGGCTGAAATAATTTGAATTTTCTTAGCTCATTTTTATGTTTCTCACATCTTTGCCAGGCTTATCAAATTATTTCCATGTGAAATGAAAAAAGACTTTACTAGCCTCCACAACATTTTTATTTCAAGTAAATAACTGTGGAAGAATTTACTTATTCTGACCAGTTTTTTAAATTTGTTTTAAATTACAAGAACTTGTAGTTTATTAAACAGAACAATTTCTGCATATTTAGATTCCAATGTGAGATTTTTCTGAATGAATTTGGGCACAATTCGATTTAAAAAATGGAACCATTAAAATCTGAGTATTATGAGCAAACTTATTATATAGTTCTACATATTCTGACATTTTGTCTTTCACATATAAATATCTGGGTACATGCACATCTGAGTGTATAAAATTAAACTACCTGAACACCTTTAAAAAATTAGAATAAAACGTAAAAATGTCTATAAAAAGAAATTCATTAGAGATTTCAAAATATCCGTAAGTGCTAAATAAGGTTTCCAGAAATCAGTGATTATGCTGAAACGTGTCACAAGGGGAACTGTTAACAAGTGTTACTTTGCCAATGGTAGGAAGATTGCCAACCTTTAATTGGCTTTAAAGTTGGTGTTCTATCAATGGTGTATTGTAAAAGGTAATAATGCCCACATTTATTATTTAAGCCTGAAATGGGAACTCTAGATTTGACTAAAGGTGGCACTGTGCACTACTCCTTCTAATTAAAAATATTCAAACACCCACATTTTAAATTTGATTAAGATGCACATTATCATGTTTTTCATTAACAACTACAAAACAAAAGATGTTTGTCTACAGTTTACAATACACAGTGACCAGCCAACCTTCCCTTTTGGTTTGCTATTCATTAACTGTTTTGTTCTAAGGAAAATGCTGAAAATAGCTGTTGGTAGGTTGATAGGAAAGTACAATTTTATTGAATGAAACCCAAATTTGGCATGCCATCTTTCTTTGTATTCTGTAAAAGTCGGGGGGGGGGGCTCCTCATTAATAAATGCAACTGAGGGATTATCTTATCTTCCAGAATAAATAATGCTGTATCCATTGGTTTCTGGATTTCTAACCATGAATTACCATATAATGACCCAGAGCCTAGGACAGCACACGAGAGCTCTTGAATAACAATTATGAACAAATAAATATGAGGAAAAACTAGTCAAACCATTAAGAGGGAAAATTCTAACAGAAAGATCACTTTCAATATGTGTGAGGCTTCAGACAGTAGGAAAAAGATCCACTGAAGGTTTTGAGGGAAATCAGCTGAATGTTAAATACCAATATTCACCTGATTAACCTCGAAGTTTTGTTCTGCTGACATGAATAGCTTTGTGGATTAGGGATAGTTTACAGTTTTTCTGACTCTGGCACATTACATATTCATCAGACTACCATTCTATACGAGGAGTGTGTCTTTTTTTTTTTTTTTTTTTCCTGAGATGGAGTCTCAATCTGTCACCCAGGCTGGAGTGCAGTGGCGCAATCTCAGCTCACTGCAACCTCCGCCTCCCAGGTTCAAGCAATTCTCTGCCTCAGCCTCCCGAGTAGCTGGGATTATAGGCACCTGCCACTAGGCCCAGGTAATTTTTGTGTTTTCAGTAGAGAAAGGGTTTCACCATGTTGGCCAGGCTGGTCTTGAACTCCTGACCTCGTGATCTGCCCGCCTCAGCACTCCCAAAGTGCTGGGATTACATGCATGAGCCACCGCACCCAGCCGCCATGTGTCTTTTAGCCCTCTCTTCTTCCTTCCACCCCATGTGACATTCACATCCTCCACATTTTAGCTCACTGGCCATAAGAAAGATGCAAGGCACATGGAGTGACGGTAGCCACAAGACCCCTGTGGCAAACCTCATTGGCTGCCTTCCCAAAGTCTCCTTCCTTGTGCGCAGGGCCATCTATATTCTATAACAGAGACAGAAAATATCCAGTGCTTCCATTCCTAGCTTCCCTGTAACCCCAGTTCTGGTTTATTATGTGAGGTGAAGTCTGCTGAGAATTTCTGGAAAGAAGAAAAGAAAGAAAAGTTTCTCCCCACCACAAATCCCAGGCTTTCTGTTTTTTTTTTTTTTTTTTTTTT
>NW_016807364.1:662463-668198 GCF_001698545.2 Rhinopithecus bieti
TTTGAGACGGAGTCCCACTCTGTTGCCCAGGCTGGAGTGTAGTGGCAGGATCTCAGCTCACTGCAAGCTCCGCCTCCCAGGTTTACGCCATTCTCCTGCCTCAGCCTCCTGAACAGCTGGGACCACAGGCGCCCGCCACCTCACCTGGCTAGTTTTTTGTATTTTTAGTAGAGACGGGGTTTCACCGTGTTAGCCAGGATGGTCTCGATCTCCTGACCTCGGAATCCACCCGTCTCGGCCTCCCAAAGTGCTGGGATTACAGGCTTGAGCCACCGCGCCCGGCCTAGGCTTTCTGTTTTTAATGTGATCATGTAAAAGATGTGATGTTTGGAGCCCAGAAGACCGTTTTGTGACAAAGAGGATCAAGCTCAAGACAACGGATAAAAGGCAACTTACGGTCTGTTACCCAGGCTGTCACCTGGGTGGAGTACAGTGGCTTAATCATAGCTCACTGCAACCTCAAACTCCTGGGCTCAAGTGATCCTCCTGCCTCAGCCTCCTAAGTAGCTAGGACTAAAGGCATGCACCAAAAAATAAGTTATCTTTTAATGCCACTTGTTAATTGATTTTTTTACTTGCATCCAAAAGCATCTTAACTAATACCACTAAATCAATATAGTTTTCTAATACAAACAGACGGACTTGTGATGACTTAAGTTGCCTTTCAGACAGTGCATAGTCTCTACTTGGTCATTTCTGAATCCAATTTCTATGCTGCTGTAGAAAAGTAGTTATCAATCAAAGGTATGCATCTAATAAGTTGAGATTTAGATATAATCTACATAGAGGGCCAGGTGTGGCTGTGGTCGCTCATGCCTGTAATCCTAACACTTTGGGGGACCAAGGTGGGAGGATCACTTGAGGCTAGGAGTTCAAGACCAGCCTGGGCAACATAGTGAGACTCTGTTTCTATAAAAAACAAAAAAATTTAGCCAGGTATAGTGGTGCACACTTGTAGTCCCAGCTACTTGGCAGGCTGAGGTGGGAGCATCACTTGAACCCAGGAATTCAAGGTTACAGTAAACTATGATTGTACCACTGTACTCCAGCCTGGGCAACAGAGTAAGACCCCAACTCTTGAGAAAGAGAAAGCCTAGATAGAACGAGGGTCTGTGAAAATTGCTTATCCTTCATGACAAAATTCACTCATCCTCAACATTAACGCATTTTTTCTCCCTGGATGCTTCTATAAACATAAGGCAGAATGCCTGTGAACATAAAAATGTCTTTTCCAGAAAAAGTAGATTTAAAGAAGTCTTTGTTAGTACAATGTCTTGTGGAATGTAAAATATGAAAAGATGAAAATCATAGCCACTAAGAGCTAAAAGTAATGATAATTTTAAAAGAAAAACAAAATTGACTTTAATATTTTGTTCATGCAACTCATTCTCATATAATCACAAACTATGAAATAAAAATCTAAGTATTTAAACCTGAGGTTTTGAGGTCATCTCAGGAACATTAGCAAACGCTAAAGGAATCTTTTGCATTTATTCTCAGCTAGAAAAAATTGTCAAAAATTTTTCTATAATCTGTAAGCATCACAATTATTCATTAGTCAGAAGAATAGACATGTGGAAAGGATATTAAATATGTTTGAGAATTGGCAAATCTCTATGCTGGGATTATCACTGAATTAATGGGAGCTCAAATATAAAATATCAACTAAATCACCTCATATTGTAGTCTCTCCCTTCATAGCCTATTCTATGATATGGAAACAATATTATTGACAGTTCCTGAATGTCCCTTGTGAGCCTGGAAAGTTTCCCATCATGGCTGCATGTGGTGGGTCACACCTGGAATCCCAGCACTTTGGGAGGGCAAGGCGGGTCGATCACTTGAAGTCAGGAGGCCAGCCTGACCAATATGGTGAAACCCAGTCTCTACTAAAAATACAAAAATTAGCCAGGTGTGGTGGTGGGTACCTGTAATCCCAGCTTACTCGGGAGGCAAAGGCAGGAGAATTGCTTAAACCTTGGATTCAAATGGGTTCAGTTATGCCACTGCACTCCAGCCTCGGCTACAAAGGGAGACTCCATCTGAAAGAAAGGAAGGAAGGAAGGAAGGAAGGAAGGAAGGAAGGAAGGAAGGAAGGAAGGAAAGAAAGAAAGAAAATTTCATGCACGCTGAAGGTTAACCCCAAGCAATTTATAACCTGATATCATTTAGGATTTGGCTAGTTGTTGGCAACACAGACTGAAGTTATAGTAGCTTAAACATATTGTTTATTATCTCTCATAAAATACGTCCAGACATGGCAGTTTAGGGCTGATGTAAAGACTTCACAAAGTCATCAGGGACCGAAGCACTGCTATCCTTGTTGCATGGCTTCTGTCCTTATTCCAGCCATCATATCTACATTCTAGCAGGAAGCAGAATGAAGGGAGTGGCAGGAAAAGGGCATAAATAGGGTAATTGCAATGAAGACACCTTTTCAGAAAAGAGGAGAATGTGAAATGTACAGTGAAGAAATCCTTAGTTACCAGTGTCGTTCCATCGTTGATTTCTTGGTTTTGACAAATGTACCATGCCGAGGTAAGATGTTAATATTAGGGGTAGCTTGTTGAAAGGTAGAAGGGAACTTTTTTATATAGTGGCAAAACTCACCATTTTTAAGTGTGCAATTCAGTAATTCAGTGGAATCAGTGCCTTCACAGTGTTATGTACAGTGTTATGCACAATCACCACTGTCCAACTCCAGAACATTTTTGTAACACCAAAAGGGAGCCCCGTACTCATTAAGTACTCTCCACTCTCTCTTCTCCCCAGTCCCTGGCAAACTACTAATCCATTTTCTGTCTCTGTGGATTTGCCTGTCCTAGATATTTCGTGTAAATGGAATTATACAATATGTGGGCTTTAGAGAGAGTAGTCAGAAGACTGGCTTCTTTCACTTAGCATAATGTTTTCAAGGTACGGGAATTCTTTGTACTATGTCTTTTCAACTTTTCTGTAAATCTAAAATTATTTCAAAATAAAAAGTTTATTTAAAAAACTTATGGTCTGTTTTCTTCTAATATGTTCCCTTTGCTCATGACTATAGTCAAAGATCAGGCTACATTTGTACATGCTGAAGCCATCATGTTCATATTCCAGACAGGAAGAAGCAGGAGTGGGAGTTGCAGGACACATGGGATCATTCAGCAACTTCTGCTTACATCATGGCTGGGGAGTTGTAGTCTTTTAGCTGGGCACACTGCTGCCTGAATAAAACAGTGATCCTATTACTCACTAAAGAAGAAGGTCAAAATGGATATTGGGTAGGCAACTAGCAGTCTGCCACAGACCTCCAACAAAACTCCTCATGGCAATGAAAATTTGAAGCAAGTTTGGTTGCTTGAAGCTGTTTGCTCTAGGGGGCAACAGCATGAAACTTGAAGTGTGTGTGAAACCTGGCTTTGATACTATCTTTGTTATTTACCAGCTATGTGGCCTCAGGCAAGCTGATATCCAAACCCTAATTTTCTCTTGCATAAATGCAGAGAATAAAATATGCTTAGTACTTGTTAGAGTGCCTGGCCATCATCATCACATCATCATCATCATCATCATCATCATCATCATCATCAATGCCTTATCTCCCAGTCCAGGACATTTTCTATTACAGTATTTTGCCCCTTTTTTCTTTTTTCTTTTTTTGGCAGGGTCTCACTCTGTCGCCTAGGCTGGAGTGTATAGGCACAATCTCGGCGCACTGTAACCTTTGCTTCCTGGGTTCAAGCGATTCTCCCACCTCAGCCTCTCGAGTAGCTGGGACTATAGGCGTGTGCCACCACACCCGGTTAATTTTTGGTAGAGACAGGGTTCCACCATGTTGGCCAGGCTGGTTTCAAACTCCTGACCTTAAGTGATCCGCCCACCTCAGCCTCCCAAAATGCTAAGATTACAGGCATGAGTCACCATGCCTGGCCAATATTCTGCCTCTTTTAAGATTCTTTTTTGGTTTTGTTTTTTAATACATTTTTTTAAAAAATTAAAAAGTAAATAAATTTTAAAAAATAAAATAAAATAAAATATGCTTAGCAAGAAGATTAACTGTAATAATAAGTGGGAGCTATTTCATATTTATCTGATGAGAAGTGATTTTAAAAGATAAGATCCAGGGCTGGAGCAGGACTTGGAGGGGTTTCTTAGGAACAGCAGCATTGATGTTGAAAACAGGAGCTAATTGGTTCTCGTGGATTTCAAAATTTTCTCCAATAGGCTGCTGACTAGCAGTGCCAGCAGGTATTCTTGTTTCCTTATGGGAGATCTCAAAGGCTCTTCTGCCATAGTTCTCCATGATGGTTACTTTTATGTGTTATTTTGGCTGGGCCACAGTTCCCAAATAGGTGGATTATTCAGTATGTTTCTATGAGAGTATTTTTGGATGAGATTAACTTTGAATCGGTGGACTTTGAGTAAAGCCGATTACTTTCCCTAATGTGGATGGGCCTCATCCAATCAATTGAAGAAGACCTGACTACAACAAAAGGCTGACTTCTACCACCCGCAGAGGGAGTTCTAGTGGCATATGGCCTTCACACTTGAACTGCAGATTTGGGGTTTAACAGTCTCTGTAATTGCTTGAGCCAATTCCTTAAAATAAATCTCTCTTTCTTTATATATGTACACACACACACACACACACCATCCCCTATTGGTTCTATTTATCTGGATAACCCTGACTAATATATTATCTGACAGAAAACCTAGAGGTTAATTTCACTGTAGTCTCTTTTAGCCTAGATCCCTTAGTAAAACTGACCCTTTTAAGATGTGTCTTAAAACGTCACTGTATCTGAGGAAAGCACAGGATAATGACCCAATACCAACAAGATTGGTTACAATGAGGCTCTGTTTGGATGATTAAGTGGGGAGAGAATTAACTCTTAGCTGGGTATAAATGTGCATTGCCTATTCCAACCATGTTTATGATAGAAAAGGCCTTTACACATAAAGTAGGGGCTATATAAACACAGTGTTGTAGTGACTATGTGTTTTACTCATATTACTTTTCCATATTGAGCTGGTGATTTTCTGGAATGCTTATTAATGTGCATATTAATTGCATTTCTAAAAGCCTTTTGCAGCTTTTAAAACACAATTTATTAGCAAATATAGTTCACAACCACAAACTCTTACTACTTTCCAACTGTGAATGCATCAATTCATCATTCCTTGGTACTTTTTCATCATACATTTCAAAAGTGCATTCTCAATGTTTGGTTGGAAAAACTTCAAGTTGGCACTGAAAACAAATTATTGAGCATGAATGTGATTTTCCTATTCCAAAATACAAAATTATACATGTAATGATGACCCATTTACGCAGGTAAACTAGAGTTTTATGTAAGTAACTGAGAAAAAAGAGATATTTATGTTATGATTTTTCTAGTGTTGAATAAGAATTTTATGACTAGGCATGAGCCTTTTCAATATAAAGTAATAATTATTTTCCACTAAAGATAATATGTGGCTTGTGCATTCAGATATTTTTGATCACATAAAGCATACTGCTTTATTTTTAGCTTTTGCATTCTAAAGAACTGAAATAGTTTTAGGAACGCTGTCATTAATCTTCACAACATTCCCTTTGAGCTATAATGGGAATCAGTCATTATCTTTGGATAACATAAGGATAATGTAATATAGATGTATATTTATTAATATAAGTATTAATATGCTATATGAGAATACACACATGCTCTGAGTATGTTCAGTTCTTTTTTTTTTTTTTTTTTTTTTTTTTT
>NW_016807364.1:668580-679486 GCF_001698545.2 Rhinopithecus bieti
CTTTTTTTTTTTTTTTCCAAAATAGTTGAACATCTCTTTGGCCAATGAAACTAGCATGTTGTGACAGTTGCTGAGGTTTTCCTCCCCTGTAGGAGACATTTATTAAGTCTTATGAAATCTGAAAGGATTATTTCCAAATATCAAAATAACATTCACAAAGCAATACTTTATAACTTGAAAATGTCCCAAGCCTTTAGGTCAGTCAAAATGTTCTCTCTTTTTTTTTTTTTGAGACGGAGTCTTGCTCTGTCGCCCAGGCTGGAGTGCAGTGGGCGGATCTCGGCTCACTGCAAGCTCCGCCTTCCAGGTTTACGCCATTCTCCTGCCTCAGCCTCCCAAGCAGCTGGGCCTACAGGCGCCTGCCACCTTGCCCGGCTAGTTTTTTTGTTATTTTTAGTAGAGACGGGGTTTCACCGTGTTAGCCAGGATGGTCTCGATCTCCTGACCTCGTGATCCGCCCACCTCGGCCTCCCAAAGTGCTGGAATTACAGGCTTGAGCCACTGCGCCTGGCCGAGTATGTTCAGTTCTTAACATTTTTACTTAGACACAGGTTAAGTAACAGAGCCAAGTAAATGAACATCTTTCATGAAATCTTTACCATCCATATCTCACATGCGTATGAAGGTCTAAAGACGTTTAGTCTTGGCGGGGCACAGTGGCTCACGCCAGTAATCTCAGCACTTTGGGAGGCAGGCGGACGGATCACTTGAGGTCAGAAGTTCAAGACCAACCTGGCCAACATGGCGAAATCCCGTCTCTACTAAAAATACAAAAATTAGCCCAGTGTGGTGGCGGGCGCCTGTAATTCCAGCTACTTGGGAGGCTGAGGCAGGAGGATTGCTTGAACCCGAAAGGCAGAGGTTATAGTGAGCTGAGATCATGCCACTGCACTCCAGTCTGGGTAAAAGAGCAAGGCTCCATCTCAAAAATAAATAAACAGACATTTAGTCTTGATTACATTTGTATTAAACACACGCACAAAACAGTACTATATTTTTCCTATGTATATAATGCATGGAAATAATCTGGAAGGATGCATATTTAACTAATAACAGCAAATACCTTTGGAAAAGTAGTGCTTGCATCAGGATGGAAATGGTGTTCTAAGAGACTTTAGTTTTCTCTATTACATATATAAACTCCTGGCCTCAAGTGATCCCTCTGCCTCAGCCTCTTTTTTTTTTTTTTGAGACGGAGTCTCGCTCTGTCGCCCAGGCTGGAGTGCAGTGGCGCAATCTCGGCTCACTACAAGCTCCGCCTCCCAGGTTTACGCCATTCTCCTGCCTCAGCCTCCCAAGTAGCTGGGACTACAGGCGCCCGCCATCTCGCCCGGCTAGTTTTTTGTACTTTTAGTAGAGACGGGGTTTCACCGTGTAGACCAGGATGGTCTCGATCTCCTGACCTCGTGATCCACCCGTCTCGGCCTCCCAAAGTGCTGGGATTACAGGCTTGAGCCACCGCGCCCGGCCCTGCCTCAGCCTCTTGAGTGACTGGGACTACAGGTGTGTGCCACCACACCCAGCTGTTTTTTACAAGCTAAGTTATGTGTTGTTTTAGTAATTAATTTAGAAAACTTTTTCCATCCCACCCAGCATGAGGCAGGAGAATAGGGTCTGGAGTCAGGGAACCTAAGGCTGATTTATGCTGACTTCCTAGAACTGAACCAAAAGGAAAACTCCAACTTTCCACACACAAGTAACAAAAGGATCAGAGGCTCCTTTCTTTGCAACACCCCCCACCTTCTGTGTTGCAGATGAAAAAAGGAAAGTACCTCTGATTGGTAACTTCCTGCAACCAATCAGACATTTGCATAGGGTTTAACTTTGTAACTTCCCTTCAGTCTCTGACTGGTTGCCTTGTGCCAGAAAATTCTGTAACCAGTGGTCTTGAGCTGGTTGCTGAAGCCTGCTCCCACTCTGTGGAGTGTACTTTTATTTTAATGAATCTATGCTTTTGTTGGTGCTTTGTTTGTGCGTTTGTCCAATTCTTTGTTTAAAACACCAAGAACCTGGACATATTCCACCAGTAACAACCAGGCAGTTTAATTAGAGTAATTAAACTAATTCGTAAAATGAAACTGCTGGGCTGTTTTTCCTCTTTGCAAGATAGAATTGCAAACAGTATTTGTCATGCCCATCACCTGGGTCCCTATAATCCTATATCACCACTTTTGACCCTGGCCACCCAGTATCCGGTTTTAGAGACTCTTCTTACCACGAAGGAATGGGTTTTGTGGAAAATTGTACATGAGGCTCCCTTATACATATATGATGGCTGAGAAAGAATAAGTAACACATGCATCCCTTAAAGCTGTGTTTGCAGGTTTAAGTAACAATTATTTATTCAAAGCCTATTTGGTATCTAGGACCAGTGTAAACATTGAACATACAAACATGCATAAATGTGTTCTTGCTTTTAAGGAAAGATGGAAGGAGTGGGCAGACATAAACAAAAGAATGAAAATATAGTGAGAGGAAAGCTAATGGAAGTCTGGGCCAAGTGCTTGGACAACACAGAGGATGAGGTAACTAGTAGTGCAGAGGATAAAGGTGAAGAATGAATCAGGGAAGACTCATAATGATATTTAAGTTGATTCTTGAAGCAAGAGTAGGTGTGTGCTAGGGAAACAAGAGGAAAATGAGCATAACCAGGCAAAAGAATTGTTAGATTTTCTAATCAAAGATCACTAGGAGTACCTGTTGATTGTCCAAAGCTGGGTTTATTATGCATACGGAGCAAGGCAGAGCATGACTGTGATGGTGTCCCAAAAGGAAGGAGTCAGGGAAGGGTACTTGGGTCGGGGCTGCAGTTAATCATCAGGTGGTTTCAGATGGCAGATAGTAAGTGTGGTCTCAGCAGGTATTGGTCAGAATATGTAAATGAAGTGGCCTGTTAGAAGAGTCAGTGGTCCCATCTGCACAAGATATGAGTCTGCAAATTTTCAGTTAAGTCAGTTTATCTGTGGTCTTACCTGGAAGATGTGGCTCTGAAGGAGATAGGGTTAATTTGATCTTAGATTGTGTGTGTGGCACATTGTGGCTTGGTGCAGTTTATCTGTTTTGTGAGTCATAGTGCATTTTCCAAGTTGTATTTCTGTTTCATTTCTAGGATCCATTTGTGCACTTAATATAAGGCCATGACCTGAGCAATATGTCACATGAAAATAATGACTCAGTCTGGATGTCAGCCTCAGGGCCAGGGCAGTGATCCATCACAGACAGGTTTTTGTTTCTGATTGCCCAGTAGGTCCATGGCATGGTATGGGGCAGAAGGACCAATCATGGCTCCAGTTGTATGTCAGGAGGGCAAGAAGAAATCTGTGAGATTTCTAATGTTGGAGCTAGAGAAGTGACTCCAAACAGGTTGTCAAAGCAAGAAAAGCCTGAAATGAGGATCTTGAGCCAGAGTAAAAAAGAACAAACAATAGTGATTTAAGCTGAACAAGTAGGATTCCTAGTGATGTGTTTGCCTATAATACCAGGGGTCAAGAAGACTGTCAGAAAATCATACCCCAGATAAGAACTACACAGTCTCTGAAGTCCTTTTCAAATTCAAAATTTAATGGATCAAAAGGATGAAGGTAGAAAAGGGCAAGGTAGAACCGATGGATGTAAGGATAAGCAAATGATCATAAAATATACACAATTTTGTCAAGTGCAACTTCCTATCTACTCATGCAACATCCCCTCAACGGGTGGTCATCTGCCTTCTGCATGGACAACTTTCAAAGAGTTTATATACTACTTTATAATGTGTCCATTTTGCGTGTGTATGTGGGGGTACAGTTTTAATCATTAATTTAGGTAAAACTGGATTATCTGCCATTTCTGCTCATTATTTGTGCCTTGGGAACTATACAGCACATATCTTACCTTCCACACAATAGAGACCTGCAAATATTTTAAGAAAGTAACCAATATTATCATCTCCCCAATGTGTTTCTTATTCCTGATTAAAGGTCTATTAAAAAAATTTCTTGGCCAGGCATAGTGCCTCAATGCCTGTAATCCCAGCACTTTGGGAGGCTAAGATGGGAGGACTGCTTAAGGCCAGGAGTTTGAAACCAGCTTGGTCAACATAGTGAGACACTGACTCTACCATACTCTACCAAAAAAAAAAAAAAGAAAATTCACTTTTATTCTGATAACTTCTTGTCATGTACATATAGGATTAAATTATAAACGTATATGTAAGTTTTGACTTTTATGGTTTTAATATTGATAAATATTTTTAACAGTGAATAAACTTTTTATTTTAGAATAGTATTAGATTGATATAAAAGGTGCAATAATATTACAGCGAGTTCTCACATACCCCACACCTAGTTTCCCCTATTATGTATGTCATTATGGTACATTTGTTACAGCTAATAAACTGATATTATTAACTAAAGTCCATACTTTATTCACATTGCCTTAGTTTTTACCTAACGTCTAAAAGTCCACTTTTCACATGACAGTTTTCTGGCTTTTATAGTCCTGGTCAAAGCCCTCTTCAAATGCTCAGAAATAAACATGATTCTCCAGATGTAATCTTCCCAAAGAAGATCCCTGGTCAGAAACTAGAAAGTTAATGAAAATAAGAAAGAGAGGTTGGGGCAACCCCAAGAAAGGATGTGAGGCTGGGCGCAGTGGCTTTTGCCTGTAATTCCAGCACTTTGGGAGGCCGAGGCAGGCGGATCACCTGAGGTCAGGAGTTCAAGATGAGCCTGGCCAACACGGTGGAACCCCGTCTCTACTAAAAATACAAAAATTAGTTGGGCGTGGTGGTGGTGCACCTGTTATCCCAGCTACTCTGGAGGCTAAGACAGGAGAATCGCTTGAACCCAGGAGGCAGAGGTTGCAGTGAGCCGAGATGGTGCCACTGCACTCCAGCCTGGGCAACAAAGCAAGTCTCCATCTCAAAAAGAAAAAAAAAGAAAGGATGTGAGATCAGCATCAAGGAGACTGTGTCTTAAAAGCTGTGCACTGCTCATTGATGGATTCATTTAATCCTCCCAACCATTCAGGAGGTAGGTGCTGTCATTGTCTTCATCCTTATAGAGACTCAGATAGGTTCATTGATCTTCCCAGGGTCACAGATGTGTCTGACTCAGAAGTTCATTTCATTGCCTCCCCTTGGTATATTTCAAAGAAAGGATGCCACGTCTCTCTCTCTCTCTTTTATTTTCTTTTTTTTTTTGAGATGGAGTTTCATTCTTGTTGCCCAGGCTGGAGTACAATGGCGCAATATTGGTTCACCACAACCTCCACCTCCTGGGTTCAAGTGATTCTCCTGCCTCATCCTCCCGAGTAGCTGGGATTACAGGCATGCGCCACCACGCCCAGCTAATTTTGTATTTTTTAGTAGAGATGGGGTTTCTCCATGTTGGTCAGACTGGTCTCGAACTCCTGACCTCAGGTGATCTGCCCGCTTTGGCCTCCTAAAATGCTGGGATTACAGGCATAAGCCACCAGGCCTGGCCAGTATGCCACGTCTCTTATCCATGAACCACTAATTGTTCATCCAAGATTGTAACATGAAGGGCATTTAGCCATTCTCTGCTGTGAATTCATTCATTTAACAAGTGCTTTAGCTCCTGCTATGGGGCAGAAATGACTGCACTTTGCAGAAAGGACTTTGGATAGAAACAAAGGTCAGGCTGGGGCATGTGGCCCCAGCTGGTAAATGTGAGTGTGAAATATCAACACGTTAGTGTTAAAGTCAAATTTCTTGCCTTTAGCCATCAGACTCCTAAGAACAATAAATGCAGGGAAACTGTGTTCAATTATGATTTGGAGTTGTCAATAAAGATAGATCATAATTAAGAAATCAATAGTACCCAGGTCCATACGTGTGCTATTTGTACTTCTATCTTAAGTGAGTAGGACATTATTAAGATTCAGGGATAAACAGGTGACTCTTAATGTGTATCTCAAGGTTGAGAACCACTGGTTTACTAAGTAGGTTCTACGTGGGTGAGAGACTATGTAAAAGAAAGTCCTGTTTTCTTTTGATATGTATTGTCCACCTAACTGTTGATGTAAAGTAGTTGTGATATCATGAACACATACTGATGATGTTGGCCACCATTTACTGAGCCTGCGGTGATGTGGACCAGCCTCTGCATTAAGTGCTTGACATTCATTTTCTAATTTAACCTTCGCAAAGACTCTTGTGTGAGATATCCTAATCACAATTCCATAAAGAGTGAATTGAAAATTAGAAAGATTAAGCACTTACTATTAGTAATTTCGTACTAAGCCCAGGTTTGAGCCTAGATTTGTCTGATGCCTGGCTGGCAGTAAAGAGGCTGTGGTTTACCTGGCTCAAGCGTGAGCTATATGAGTCAGGGAATGTGTGATGAATGGCTGGCCTTCAGGAGGTTCACCACTAGGGTTTGGAAAATAAAGATATCCTTTAAACATGAAATAGAAATGTTTAGCTAGTTCTGATATATTAGTCCATTCTTGCACTGCTATAAAGACATACCTGAGACTGGGTAATATATGAAGAAAAGAGATGTGATTCACTCACAGTTCCACAGGCTCTACAGGAAGCTTGGTTGGGAGGCCTCAGGAAACTTACAATCATGGGCAGAAGGTGAGGGGGAAGTGAGCATGTTCTTACATATTGTAGCAGAACACAGAGAGCAAAGGGGAAGTGCTGCACATTTTTTTTTTTTTTTTTTTTTTTGAGATGGAGTTTCGCTCTTGTCGCCCAGGCTGGAGTGCAATGGCATGATCTCGGGTCACTGAAACCTCTACCTCCTGGGTTCAAGCGATTCTCCTGCCTCAGCCTCCTGAGTAGCTGGGATTACAAGTGCCTGCCAGCATGCCCAGCTAATTTTTTGTATTTTTAGTAGAGATGGGGTTTCACCATGTTGGCCAGGCTGGTCTCAAACTCCTGACTTCAGGTGATCTACCTGCCTCAGCCTACCAAACTGCTGGTATTACAGGCGTGAGCCACAGCGCCTGACCTTGCTACACACTTTTAAACAACCAGATCCTGTGAGAACTCACTCACTATCACAAGAACAGCAAGGGGGAAATCCCCCCCATGATCGAATCACCTCCCACCAGGTTCTTCCTCCAATGTTAGGAATTACAATTTGACGTGAGATTTGGGTGGGGACACAGAGCCAAACCTATCACCTGGGATGTAATATTGTGTCATTATACTAAAGTCCAGATGCCAGGCTAGCACTCTAGGTAAAGAAGGCAAGCTTCGCCTAGGGGTGGATTGATGAGTTTGATACAGTTTATTCCAACAAACCTATAATTTATTCAATCAACAGGGCAATCAGTTTAAAGGGAAAAGAAATAAACTTTACCTACCCATGAGGGTAGGAGGAATGAGAGAAAGAATGGGGAAATTAATACATATAAATGTAGAGAGAAGGAAGACAGGTGGTGTCTTCCCATGCTGATATCATTAATATTAGTAATAATAATGATGATGATAGTATTTTAGTCAGTTAGAGCTGCTGCAACGAAGTGTCATGGACTGAACGGCTTAGAAACAACAGAGATTTACTTGATGCAGTTCTGGAGGTTGGAAGTCTGAGATCAGGGTGCCAGCATGGTTGGTTCTGGGAAGGCCCTTTTCCAGGTTGCAGACTGCCAACTTCTCAATGGATTCTCACAAGGCAGAAAAACGCCAAGAGAGCTCTCTGAAGGCATTATAAGGGCACTAATGCCATTCATGAGGGCTCCATCCTTACAACATATTACCTCCCAAAGGCCCCTCCTCCTAATATCATCACACTAGGGGCTAGGATTTCAATATATGAATGTAGGGTGTGGAGGGGAGGATACATTCAGTCCATTACAGATAGGAAACTTTTTTGAATATTTATCATATGCAGGCACTTATGTGAATATTTCATAACTATGAAATAGGTGCTATATGGATGATAAAAAGGTTCAGAGAGGTGAAGTAATTTTCATAAGGTCACTCAGGTCTATCAGACTCAAAAGCTAAGAAACAGTACTATTTCTTTATCCATGTGTGTATCACCTGTTATCCAGCCAGGATGTCCTTCAAATCTCCCTCTAAGAAGGCATGAAGACTAAGAAGGGTGTATAGAGAGAGTATGTGGGTGATCTGAGATGCAGTTTCACTGGATGGGATTCTCAGGAGGGTGTGGACACCACTGGTGAGAGCCTAGTGCTGTTTGGTTATTGTAGTGGGGGGAAGTCTGTGCTTTCTCATCCTCACTGTACTTATGAACTTTGTGTTTTCTTTACATTCTTTTGTCTTCAATCATATTCCTTTGGGAAATTCCAGCTTGCTTTGCTGTGCTGAGAGTAACAATGTTCTTTTGTTCATGTCTGAGCCAGAGAGTTTCTCTGCCAAGGGTAGAGGAAAGGATGTGATAGGATGGGGGTGGGCATGGAGTTAACAGTGGATATCAAAGTGTGAGAAACTTAAAAGGGTGACCCATCTGCACACACACACTCCTGGGTCCTTTTCTCCTCTATGTACCGTTGCAAGGGAGAGGGCAATGAAAAATGGCGAACATCTTTCTACTTCACCTTGCTATGTTGTCCCCTCTTGACTGTAGATGCTCTCTGCAAAACAGGCATCCAGTGGAGCATATGTAGGGTTCTCTGGGGACCCCTATAGGGGTCCTCCCCACTGTTTAGTTCTCTGACTAGAGAGAAGCTAGCCTGATGCTTTTTAAAATCCACCAATCCCCTCTCCTTTCCCTCTTTTCCAGTCCTGCCGCCCCTTGATCTTGCGTCCTCTTGCCCAGAGGCAGCCCTCTTGAGCGGGGCACCCCCAAGATGGCTCAAGCCTATCTGTCTTCGTTAGGGTCCACTCAGATCCTTGCCAAGCCCAAGAGAACTCTGACCAATTACTCATACAAAAAAAGAAAAAATCAAAACACACAACTGTTTCCACTGACCCATTTGTGTTTTATCAGCTAAGGCTAACATGGTGCTGTCTTTGAGTGCAGCTGTCCTCCTACCTCAGCAAGGGAGCAGCCTGCTCCTTAACCGTCCCCTCTCCCTTCCTTGTTGTCACTCCCTGATTCCTTTTTCCTTATGCTCAAATGGGCACAAAGGATAAATCAGTAATGTCAGGGCATAATTATAACTTCAGCCGGGGAATGACTCTCTCCACACAGGCCCTTTCCAAATGTACAAATTTACCAGAGATTCTCTTACTGTCCTCCTCATGTGGCTTGGCTTGGGAATGGAGAAGGAAGAAGCACAAAAGAAGCGTGGTGAAGAGAGGGGACTCACCACATAGCTAAAGGTTTTCTTGAGAATTATGAGTGGGAAGTACAAGCACCTATTTTCCTCAGTTTTAGGATCCGATGTTCTCAGCTTTGGGGTTTGCCCAGCAATCAAGAGGCGACAGGAAAAATCTTATTTAGCTTTCAGTTATATGTATATTCATGCAACAGCAAAGGTGCAGAAATATGTTTATCTCAATCATAGGGTCGATATGATAATCAAATGAGATAGTCAAAAGTCTAACAGCTCCAGCCCACGGTATCTCTTAAATTAGTGTTAGCCATTCTAGTTCCACAATCCCTTATTTGAAACCTGTAGGGCTGACCATATTCTAAGATTCAGAAGGTTTTGGACTTTAGAATAGTAATTCCATATGTTATAGCACCTCCAGGGAGTCTGGAGCAAAGCCTTCTGATCAAATACATTCATATTTCTGCAGTGAAATATATAAATAGTAACAGTAAATGGTTTAAATAGATTTTAAATAGCCTGACATCAGTTCAGGTGATAATTTGCCACTAAATGAGTTCAGACTAGTCCAAGGTTTGGCATTTTGAGATGTGACAAATTGTCAATTTCAAGAGTTCTTTGGATTTCAAAATTTCAGATGAAACATTATGGACTTGTATTAAGAATACAAGGTCTTTGTCTTAGGAACTAAAGCCCAACAAACCAAGTGCTAGACTATAGCTTTCGTTACTGACAGTTTCTGTCATTGTGTCATTGACCTGGCCCTTCACAAAATAAACTGTGCTTTGTTTGACCCATTCATATTTTCCTTATCCAGCCTAAAACAATGCCCTTTCTAAGTGCATCGATTGTTCTCCCACTCTGGCAAGAGTAGTTGGCTTCTAGTAGACGAGGCCTCTTGGGTGACTGTAACAGTACAGAGATTTATTAAAGGGTGCCTTGCTGGTTAACAAGCATTCACACAACTCTGAAACATGCCTAAGTTATAAGTAGGGATGGTCAAACACAAGGCTGAGTTCATTGGGAATTTTGCTCCCCTTAAAGAGTATAGAGTACACTGTTTAGTCATTAGTCCCTTTAAAATGTTTCATTCTGGCTACTGTCCATTGATTAGATATGCCATGAGCATTGGCCAAGCTCCAGGTAATCAAGGGTTCCTTCTACTTTTGAATGGCTGATTTTTTTTTTTTCAGTTTAAAATAAGTTAGAATGAAAACCATAAATTTAATCCACAGAGTCCCCAGATTACTTGCAACTATTATTTGACTTGGGATATTTACTACCAATTAGTTGACTCATTTAAAATAATGTATGGTGGAAAGCTTCATGTTATGCTAAAAATATTTTTAATATAAACTTATTATAGCAATGAGAGATATTTTAGCACAATTTAAAAGTGCCCTAGAGCTTTAGAATTGAAAGAGTATGTTAATAACTTCCACAGAGTTGGCATGAAATATAATTTTCAAGAAATATGTGGGATGATAAGCACTCAATTCAGAATATTAGTTACCCCTATATGGAGGGGAATGCAATCTCTGGGAGTACACAGAGCCCTTCTTTATCAATAAATCAATACTCTGAGAGCTTGATTGATAAAGTCAATATTGATAAAGTTTTGATAAGGTTTTATTTTTAAGGGGGATTAAGGGTAAATGAGAATTTATTATTCTTTGTTTTCTCCCCTCCCCTTCTCTTTCCCTCCCTTTCT